>NW_004797519.1:423611-428330 GCF_000002075.1 Aplysia californica | reverse complement strand
AGGGGGGGGGTGAAAACTCGTACACTATTGGAACTTGGTTGATCTTTAGCGTGTGTAGAAATGTCTGACGTGAGGTTGAAGGTTACCCTTGTTTGGCTGTAATCACCAAGACTTGTCAAAGCAAAGGACTGGTTGAAAAAAGACAAGAAATGATTAATTTACCTAATGTTGTTACTTGGAACATAAAACAAAGGTTTAACACTACTAACCTTCTGTCTGCATGCTACTATAACAGGAATTAGTCAAACCTGTTCCTCTCTGTGTTGTGATCCTTTCCGCAGCTTTGGGGCCCTAATGCGTTGGAATCTCACACTTCACACACAAATGAACCGAGGCTCTAACTAGCCTTTTTCACCACCTATACTCTCAGCAGGCCTCCTCTGCCTTGATACAACTCTGTCCTCTAAAAGTCCCACCAGTAGTAACTCAGACTGCTTTTATAAACTTACGAACAATACAACTGAACACAGACTCACACTTTACTCACTCTCACACTTTCAGCCAAACAATACAATAGGCTAGGCGTAACCCCCTGCCACAACCAAAAACAACCAAATACACCACACCTAATTCAGAGGCTCTCTCACAGCAGCTGAAACTATTTCGATTTTACTTTAAAAGTATAATATGCGGGTCAGTAATGATGAGTGACAACGCACAAAGAGTGAAATTAAATCACTGTGAAGGCTGTGTGCTTGACTAGTTTTTCGGTTCCTGCTTCTTTTTTGGAGGCATCTACCACTGCCAGGAGGCATGGCGTTTGTCTTAAGGAAAGAGAAGATTGAAGACATAATTGACGGCTCTTGATTCCGATAAATAATCCGTCCAAAAATCTAGAGATGCAGAGTGGAATGTGAATAGTTTCTAAGAACAGATTACCAACGAAGATGTGAACGAAGTGAACATAGAAGGCTCTCGTGGTCTATCTAAAGGTTACGGTGTTCGTCTCTCATTCAGTAGGTCCCGGGTTCGAAACCTGACGGCGGCGGAAAATTTTTCTTTTCTAAAATGTTCTCCTTCCACCTCCTTTCCTGCTCTCTAACCAATGCTCTCGTCTGCTTTCGTCTCCACTTTCAGCCTCCACCCCTCTCCTCTTTGCCCCCTCCTCTAAAATCCTGACTCGTTCTGCAGCCTTTCTACTGCTACTGCTTGGCTCCTTCATACTGCTGTCTTTCAGCCACACCCCTGATCTTAGGGTAGGTAAGATCGAGCACCTAGCCTTCTCGGATTAGGGCGAAAAATCACGGAAGTCCCATGTGAAGCTGCACATGGTAAAGATCTCTTGGTGGTCGAAAGTGGATATGAGAAGGCTTTGACCGCCTCCCAAAATGAAAATGTTAAATGTGTCCAGCGCGCTCATAGGACATTATGCAGTTGCGAGCGTTGTAAAACTTATTTTAAAAAAAAAAACAAGTAAAAAAATGTAATCGCGGGGCAGAATATTTAAGAAGGACACACAGAGACGTATAACAAGACGAGCGGTAAAGGGGAAAGCAACTAGAGATTTGAACAGCAAACCCAAGCAAACGTGTTTCCTCTGAAGTACTGAAGCATGACGAACTCACGAACAAGGATGCAGTATACGGTTGGTTGCAGGCTCCTCCTTTCCTTTCAAACATACTATTATAATCTATCGTGATTTCTCTCCTTCTTCTTTTTTAATTTGTTACTCTCTGGCAATACCTCTAATCTCCAGCACTTATAAGACCTAATTGTGTTGCAAATATCCAATATAATTGTAGATCTACTTTCGGAAAACAACGCACAGAACTAGTCTTAAGAAGAGAGGACAAACATAGAGAGTTGGTATCGATTACCCTATAAAGAATATAATCGTATCTTTATTCAAGCGCTGCTTGCTTGTTCAATCTCCGTAAATCTATTGTCAAGCGAACAATAAAGGTAAAATTGCTTGCTATTCCAGTGTCCTCCTGTTGAGATCAGGCAATCTACTTGAAAGAACGTAGCCGAGGCTTTGATATGGAGTGCTCTTGTGTTTTTCAGGTGTTCAGGCTGTATTTTATTTATGGCTCTTGCGTGTTGGAGTCCCCGACTTTTCTTCTCTTCGATTTTTTCTCCTGTCATACTTAGCTGTTCCAAGCCACTTTTCTTTTAATATTCTCCATGAATTTCTTCTGTCACGTCCTTATTGACTCGACGGGTGATCCATTCATATTTTGGGGCGTATTTTTTTGTTTTGTTTTTGGAAAGTATTTTACAGCGCTCGCATTATCATATGGATATATTATATGAGCACATTAAACGTTTTGAATTTTGCCCCGGTGGCGGCCAAAGCCTACTCCTGTCGATTTTGGACCACCAAGGGATCTTTAACGTGTGCAACTTGCAAACAGGACCTCCGAGTTTTTTTCGCCCTTATCCGAGAAGGCTGGTTGTTAGATCTTACCTACCATAAGACCAGGGGTGTGGCTGAAATCAGATGGCTGTAAGAAGGAGCCAATGAGTAGCAGAGGAGAGGTTGCAGAAAGAGTCTGTAATCCAGAGGTGGGGCCAAAGGAGGTGAAAGGGTGGGGCAGAAAGTGGAAAGGGAAGCAGATGACAGAACAAAGTTAGATAGCAGGAAAGGAGGTGAAAGGAGAACATTTTCGAGAAGAAAAATTTTCGTCGTAGTCCGGATTTGAACCCAGGACCTATTGAGTGAGAGGCGAACATCGTAACCTCTCGACAACGAAGCCCCCCCCCCCCCCCTGCCCCTACTCATGTTTGCCATATTTAGAATTTCTTGGCATGTCTTCTTTTCTGTCATTGAAATTTTCAGCGATGTTAGTCAGTACTTTTGTTGACAAAGACTACGATTTTATATAGGTATAGAACGATGCAAATTCAATTTCTGGGACTCTTGAACCGACACAAGGGCCTTAAACACTTAGCTCTCACTGGTAGAATTGAACTGTCCCCGCAGTTTTATGCACCCCGCATAACTTAGCAAAATTTGGTCACTTTTGTGCATAATTTCTGACTATTTTCCTTTATCATTCTTTGTTAAAATTAACAGAATCGCATCATTTCCTTTTTTGGGCCCAGTTTGCATAGTTTAAGATTTGTTTTTTTTTAACATAAGACCGCGGGGACAGATTGAAGGTAGACCAAAGCCTTTATGCTTTCTTCTTTTCTTATTTACTTGTAAACACTGCGCTTGGATCAGCTTATATGTTTTCGTGTTTTGTTTTGTTTTATTTATAAACACTGCGCTTGAATCCGCCTTTTTGTTTCTTGCTTTGACTGCAGCCATTTGTTTAAGTGGTGCATCAAGCGAGCAAACTTCAGATCTAAGAATGGATGCCTGTTGGTCAATTGGACCTTATCCGTTCTGCATGACCAGATCATATTATCGTGTCGGGTTGATTTGATGACATTGAAGAACCAAAATTGAAGTCTATCTGATACAGTGTCCACAAGCCAGTGGTATTAATTACCGTACCTGTGGTGCAAAATACCTTTTTTTCCCCAGAAATAAAAGCTGATTTTTCTTACGTTATGAAATTCACGGTGTTTTATTCCGAAGTCGAAGCCGATTGCTGCTATTAGTATTTGGATACTTCCTTCAGTCATCAACGTAATGAGAGAGAAAAGAGCTCCCGAGAAAACCCGTAGTGACCCCCCCCCCCCCTCACCGCCCAGTGAAACAATACATTAATTTTTTAAAATACCCAAGAGTAAAGTAACGAGTGAGTACTTATAAAGAAGAAAGCATAATAAATATTCATAAACGCACCCGATCACTACTCTCCTCACCTGAAGGTGAAAGTCACAAATATAGAGCAAAGGAAGATGTCTAAAAACAATCAGGAAACGACAAATGTAGTCTTTGGGACACCTGAATAGACATAAGGGTCTTGAACATCTAGCCAGAGAGGGTTTGATCTAGCTCTCACTGGCAAAATTGAGGGCAGGCGAGGCAGGGGTAGGCCCAGAACAACAAATTTAGGGAACCTAAACAAATGGGTAAGAGGGAAAGATGAGGGAAACGTAGCTTTTTTGAGAGCATCCGAGCGAAAGAATGAATGGAGAACCATGATCGCCGATGTCTGTCGCAGATCTGGCACTGGATGATGATGATGAGAAAGATGTCAGGCACCCAGTGACTCAGTTCACAACACGACTGCACTGTCGCTGTCAGCCCCAATATGAGTGTATTTTTAGTAAGAGTTTTATGGCACTTGCAACACATTAAGAGTCCCAATATGAGCAGTGCCATTATAAATTACGTGGTATAATTATTGAATGGGTGTGCATGTGCGCGTGCGGGTTGGAAATTTTGTATTTTGAAATAAGGACATATTCTTGTTACAAATTCAATGGTGAACACGCTGGTTTTTTTAATTTTTCAAAAGTCTTGAGCAGTTTTAAAGATATGCCACAGTTTGTAAAACAGGGTGTAAAAACAAAGTTTGGAGAAAACCACAATTTCTAGGATACTTTTAACCTTTGGTGAAGTACAATCTGTCGCAACAATAAGTAATAAAAATGATCAGACTTGAAATAAAACATCCTTTCATTGTATTATTAAGAAATGGTTAAACGTATATTACTGATGGAACTAAATTTTTTGACCAATTACGACAATTTTAGCCTTTTCACCCCGTTGCTCAAACTTAAAAAATAGCCTTTTCGACAACTGGGACCTTTCTGCGGACACACACACATACACACACACACACACACACACACACACACACACACACACACACACACACA
>NW_004797519.1:414320-423253 GCF_000002075.1 Aplysia californica | reverse complement strand
TCAAGGAAGTGTATATCAAAGTAGTTTACTCCCCTCTTTGAGCCAATTAAAAAGAATGGCCTCAAAATTCGGTGGCGCCCTCTTCGAAAAAGCGCTAACTTTGCGAAGAGGGTTACCGTGCTTGTGTGAAAAACGATAAAAAGTGAAGCTAACCAACTGTGCTATTCCTATTCTGCTTCTGGAGAAACGAAAGAGAACGTCAAAACAAAGACTGCAATCTGAAACAATGCGCGGACTTCCGTGGACATTTTTTAGGGCTAAGTGAATAATCTTTTTATGTACGATCTGTGGATTGATCCAGCACTTCGATACTTTCGGGAAAAGAATAGAGGAGGAGGGCGTTGACCTCCCCAATGATCGCACTCCTTTCTTTGAGCCTATTAAGAAAGTGTGCTCAAAATCCGGTGGCGCCCTCTTCGAAAAAGAGCCCACTTTGCGAACAAAGTTGCCCTACTTTTATTGTGTCCAAAAAAAAAAAGATCAAAGTGAAATGAACTTAACTACATGTAGTTTTATAAACTAGAATTCAAAATTCGGAAGAATACTCTTTCTAAATGGTTATGATGACAAACAGCCTCTTTTCAAGTGGAAGGAGAGACTGTTTTCGTGGTCGAATTTGGCGTTAGAATTAGAGGCGAGAGGTCATTAAATAATATTTTTTAAACCCCAAAACTCCGCCCTGAGCGGACCCGAACAGCTCATTTTAGACCGACGAACAGCTGCTGCAGTCGATCTGTACGCGCAAGGGAATGCTCTTCCAATTCTTCTTCTGGAGAAACGGAAGAGTGTTTTAAAGCAGCAGCGAGTGCAGCGCCATCTGAAGCAATGCGCGGACTTTCGTGGACACTTTTTTGGCAGAGTGAACCATTTGGTGGTGTACGATCTTTGCATCTCATTATACAGGGTGCCCATTTGGTGATCGGGTCTATTCAGGGCGGTTTACTAGCCAGATTGAGAGCGCAAAGCGGCTATCGTGGCACAAGCCCATCGAGCCGACTCGTCGCCTCATAAAACAAACGTGTTTGTTTTCAGGCGATGAGTCGGGCGATCGCCCCCGATTCGACCCGACCCGGCCCGATCCCATCCGCAATGTGCACCCGACGCACAGGACTCCATCCGCTCTGATCGTACTTTTGATGAACGGGGATCCTCTCCCAGCCTAAGAGTCTAAACTATAGTGTGGTTAAAAATGCATGGCGCAACTAATGTTCAAATATCCCCTCTACTGTTGAACATAAATTCTCCAACTTTTGCATACTGACTTATATTAATTTGTCTTAACTGGTGAATATTTTTTCAAACACCTGTTAGCTGGATTCTAGAAAATTCTTTAATAGATACTAATAAAAAATCCAAGTGGGTGGTTTATACAGATTTTACAAGATTTACAGCTGGGGCAATATTCCTTTTAAAACAAAGTTCGTCATGTCTTTCTAATCTCGACACTATTTTTATTGAACGAATGCTTTGAGAAACTATAGTCAAAAAACTGTGTTCACTATAAAAATGTATTTCTTGTAACAAGTTTTGCTACTAAAAAGTGCCATTGATGAACTGTGACGTAGGCCATATGCGTGTATACAAAATGTGTGTGAGAAGCGGGAAGTGCTGTGAACAAAACCATCTTCCGCGTGAAAGAGATTTATGGTATTTTATATAAATTTACGAAGAAACGTATTTTAATCTAGCCTCAATTGTTGTGCGAAAATATGATTAAGTTAAGACAAATTGATACAAACTGCGGTGCAAAGCTTGAGTGACGGTGATTCACCCGTTTAAGAGATATTTGAAGATAAGTTGCACCACGAATTTTTGACCGCACTATAGTTATCGCTCCCACGTCAACTTGGCTGGTGGACAAGAGATGAACGTCTTGGGTAACTTTAGTTTGTTAAATCCACTCGGGTTTTCAGCACGCCCTGCGCTCAGTCCGAAACTTTATTTATTCCAGCTCCAATCCTGGAAGAGGTATTTCACTGCTACACGAAATTTCTACCAATTTTGCATTTTTCACGCCTTATTTAAAGAAATTATTGTTTTGTTAATGTCTTTCATCGAGTAAACAGTTTTGACATTTTAACATTATTAGTATATTATGTGGATAGGTTAGGTTGCTTTATTAATGCCACTTTTTCATCTTCTTTCTCTTTCCTTTCCCGCTTTTCTACTTTCATCCCCCTCCTTCTTTTTTTATGTTTTTCCATCCTGTTGTTTTTTACTTGTCCTCTCTCCCTTCTTCCCCTTCTCTCTCTCCTCGCTCTGTCTCTGTCTCTGTCTCTGTCTCTGTCTCTGTCTCTGTCTCTGTCTCTGTCTCTGTCTCTCTCTCTCTCTCTCACTCTCACTCTCTCTCTCTCTTTCTCTCTCTTTCCCTCCCTCTCTCTCCCATCCCCCACCCCTCTCTCTTTCTCTCACCCAAACCCAAACACAAACACACACACACACACACACACACACACACACACACACACACACACACACACACACACACACATACACAGCGCTCACGCATCCACACACTCACACACACATATATACACACACAAAAACACACACTCACACAAAAACACACACGCACGTCCGCACAAACACACACACTCACACACACACTCAGACACTCACACACGCATACACACACATATTCTCTCTCTCTCTCTCTCTCTCTCTCTCTCTCTCTCTCTCTCTCTCACACACACACACACACACACACACACAGACACTCACACACACAAACACACAGACACGCACGCACACACACCCACACACAGACACGCACACACACACGCTCACAGTAAAAGAAGCCTTCCATCCTCCTCAGACAACGGACGCAGGCAATAACCAAGGGAAACAACAAGTGTTGCCTATCCTGACATCATGAGAGCATGGATTGTTCCCCTTTTGCTGGTAGCTTTGACCAGAGGTAGGTCGTCCTGATCCCAGGCCAAAACTGCTTCCACGTAACAACAACAACAACAACAACAACATCAACAACAACAACAATAATAACAATAATAATAATAATAATAATAATAATAATAATAATAATAATAATAATAATGATAATGATAATAATATTAATAATAATAATAATAATAATAATAATAATAATAATAATAATAATAATAATAATAAGGGGTTTGGAGGAAAGGGGGAGGGGGATCGCCTGGTTTTACACGTAAAATTACAGAGAAAAAGGAAGTTTGGTGACTTTTATGTGCCTGTGATTAACGTTTTCCAGTAAAAATCCACTCTGAAACGTGTTTTAAAAGAACACAAAAAATGTGTTGAGCCAAAAAAACAACAAAAAAAACCACTTTGATTTCAAAAAGTGTCCATTAGGATTAGGTGCTAAAATAACGAATTTTGCAATTTCAGAATTTTGACGAGCGTCTGATTTCAAAGGGTTCTGAAAATTGTGTGTCCATTGCATTATATGTTTTTAGATACATAGACTCTATTATGTACATAAAAAGACAGACAGACAGACAGATAAGCAGACACATAGACAGACAGACTGAGAGAGAGAGAGAGAGAGAGAGAGAGATAGAGAGACAGACAGACAGACAGACAGACAGACAGACAGACAGACAGACAGACAGACAGACAGACAGACAGACAGACAGACAGACAGACAGACAGACAACTGGACAGATAGACAGAGAAATAGATCGAAAGATAAGACACCCCCGTCCCCGTCCCCGTCCCCCGTGCCCCCCCCCCCTGTGTTACCAATATTATGATCTACCTTCCCCTCCACCCCCACCCCTCCCCCTGTGTTACCAATGTGATTATAACGGTTAGAACTCTTCCTGTTGTCCGTGTCAAACGTCTGGGTTGAGTAGTTCCTGGAAGTAATTTTCCTATCTTTTCTTAATGGCATGCTTGCTGAGAATGGCATTACCCTCTTTATCGTTTATAATGCATGTCGGGTTGTATGGATCTTTCCTTACCCCCATGCTGTTAACACTTGTATAAAACGGTCTAGGGTTTTCCTTGCAGATTTTGGTTAGTTTCCGCTAAATATTTTCCATGCATTTTCTTTAGCAGTTTTGATGATTCTTCTGGTCTCTCTTCTCGCTTTCCTGTATTCTATATAGTCCTCTTCGGTCTTTAACTTCTGCCATTTCATGAATATCTTCTTTTTAATTCTAATTGCTTCTTTGGTTTCGTCATCCCACCAGCATGTTGTTCTGCCTTTGTCTCCGCCTATTCGCTTGGTGCCACAACTGTTTTTTAGTTTTTCTGACAGGGATTTTTTGAAAGTTTGCTATTCGTCTTCTACGCTTTGGTCTCAGGTGACAGCTTATTGTACTCCTAGATAATTCCATCTTCGATTGCCATTTTGATGTCTGGTTCTTCCAATTTTCTTATGTCGGTCGTGGCTTTTCCCCTGTTCTTCTTTGTTTGCTTTACATTGCTGGTTGTGAGAGTAAGTATCACAGGTCTGTGTTCCGTGTCGATGATGTAGTTTGGAACAGCTCTCGAGTCTTTGGCGGTATGTCTTTGTTTTCTGTGCATCAGGATGAAACCAATTTGTGGTGCATGGTTCTGGTCATTCCATCAGTGCCAGGTCTTGATTTGGCTTAGTCTGTGTTGGAAAAATGTGTTCGTAATCATCATGTCGTGCTCAGCGCATAAGTTTAGTATCATTTCTCCATTGCTCTTGCATTCTGTATCTTTATCACTGTGGGCTCCAAAGTACTCCTCCCAGGGTGTTCTTCTATGTCCAACTCTCCCATTTAAACCTCCCAAGATAAATATATCTTCTTTGTTCTTGGTGGTGTTAATGTGGTCACTCAGGTCTTGGAAATACGATTGTCTGTCTTCTTTTGTGTAGCTATCGTTACAAGGATCATATGAATCGATGAACGTTGTTGTTTTGCCACCCTCTAGCAGATTTGTGCTCACTATTCTCTCTGACATCTGATTGATTTCATATATTGTATCCATTTTGGCTGGGTGTATGATGAAAGCTACACCATGTTTGGCTATCTCATTTTCAGGTGTTCCACTCCAGATCAGGAGGTAGCCTTAGGCTAGTACCGCACTGCGACAGTTTGTCCAGGGACAGACCCGTCGGGATTTTGAAACCTTTGAATTAGAGTGTAATGTACCACACCTGCTGGGATTCTTGTCGATTTGAGTCCCGAGCAGTTGTGAATTGCTACAAAATCGGTGGGACAGGACAATCCCAGTCCTGGGTAAATATCACCTGTGATTATAGAGAAATATAGCCGCATGCCGCATTAGGACAAAACTGTCTCAGACTTGGTGGCGCCAGCTGTCAAGATCGTGGAGCTTGCGCGTTGTGGCGTATAATCACTTTAAATTTTGCCTCCGTGAAGGATTAAACTTGGGGTTCAACATTTCGAAAATGATTAACGCATCTCTAAACTGATTTCCTATTCGGAATCAGCGTCTCAAGATAAGCAAAATGGCTCGCGGAGAACCTAATTTGATGCGATACTATGTAAATTTTAGCAAATATTTTTTTTAATTAATCGCCAATGGTGAAGTTGTGTATCAAGGTTTTGCATCTCGATCCACAACTTTATTGTCAGCTGCAGTCGCTCGGTTGTTTCTAAAATGTCTATTCTCATCAAAATGGCTGTTGATCCAAATTGGATAGAAAACATTATTTGTGCAGTGGAATATAAAACATGTTTGTACAACAAGGCTGATGTTGGCTGTTGCAATCGAGACATAAAAGACAAGATGCAATCTAGATCTGGCCTAGTACCGGCCAAATGGTGAAACACGCACGCACACAAAAATTGTAATTTATTAAAATTTAACTTCATAATCTGGTATTAAATTGAGTTTCTCGCGTGCTTTTTGCTAGTTTTGGGGGTCGCTGATCACGAAAATCTTAATACTTTTTTATTTGGGCAATACTTAGGACATTTTTAGAATGCATTTTTAACTCCGCCTTGGGCAACAACACAGAAGCTGCCTAATGCGCCGGGTCAGTCCTGTCCTAGTGCGGTATCTGTTTTGATACATAAAAAATCGACGGTGAGACAAGAGTGTCGTAGTGCGGTACTAGCCTTATGGGTCAGCTTGCTGTGGTTGCCTCTCTTCCTTATGTCTGACAAGCCCATGATTGCAATTTTCTTTCTTTCCATGGAATTCTCTATTTCTGGTTCTTTGTCACCAAGTCCGCTGACATTTCATGTGCCTATTTTAATTGTTGTACTTGCTCACTGTCAGTTTACTTTTCCTGGTCTTTTTCCGCTTGAATCAGTCCCCGTGTGTTCTCCTTTGTTTGTCTCGTAGCATTAATCCGCGGTTGGCTTGCTAGGCCGATTACGGTTTAGCCAGCAACGTTTCGGGGGGGTCACGGCAAGACGTTCAGTGACATTTAGTCAAAGTACACTATATACTTCACCCAGAACCAGCTATCCCCTACTTTGTCGTGTTTCCACCTCCCCCGACGGGGATGAAGGGTTCTATATTTGGAGGCTCCCTAGTGTTGCCAATGTGTCCCCCGTCCTTTGTTTACCAATTTGTGAGGCAGCGTGGTGGAATCAGGCTCTCGTCCATTTTTGGGCATGTAGAGTTATTGGTATCATATTACAGCTTGTTCACTTGTCTTCATTTGGATGAAAAAAAAAACATCATTTATCTTGAATACAAGTCGATATATTTGCAAAAGAAGGAGGTGGGGGTCACTTGTTTTCAGAGGTAAAATTAGTGAGAAAATGGCCACCAAAAATTAGTTATTTCCTTAGCTTAAGAGTCCGTGGTAACTGCAAATTTACATTTTGTGTGCCTTTAATCAACGTTTTTCAGAAAAATCCACACAGAAATGAGTTTTTTAATGGGCATGAAAGATGTTGATAAAAAAATTGATAAAAATTCACAAACCTGCGGAAAAATGCAAGTTTCTTCACTTTGATTATTTTGACGAGAGCCTGATTCCGCCACGCTGCCTCAAATTTGATTCCAGGTGACAGCACAAGGGAAATGTGTGAAATGGTCGCCTATCCTGGTAGAATCGCTGATCCTAGTACAGCGGACTATTCAAGGAACGTAACAGACGGACAAGTACGTACTTCAGAATTACAAAGCTCTATCTGACGTTTTTGACCATTTTAAGTTTCTCAGATCATGAGGTCAGCAACCAATAAATGTTCTATCGCCTCTATCAAAATCGTAAGATTATTCTTTGTCGTTATCAGGTTTTTCAATGAATTGCATTCGAAAAAGCTTGACGTGTTATGAAACAAAAATGTTTTACTTCAAGAGTTCTCAAAATTATCTGGGCAGATAGTCTAGAACTTTGTAATTCTGAGGTAGCGAGGTAGGTATAGCTCGCCATGTCCATTCATAAGCCTGCGTGCGTCCCTGGCGTTGTCATCGTCGTCATCACCGTCATCATCATCATCATCATCATCATCATAATAATCATCATCATCATCATCATCATCATCATCATCATCATCATCATCATCATCATCATCATCATCATCATCATTATTATTATCATCATTATGATTATTATTATTATTATTATCATCATCTTCATCATCATCATCATCATCAATCATCATCATCATCATAGTCGACGTCGTTACTACTGTAAAAATGACAATTTTTTTACTGTGAAAAAAGGGGAGGGGGGGTTGTAAGTGTGTATTTGTGTTTGTGTGTGTGTTTGCGTGTGTGTGTGTGTGTGAGTGTGTGTGTGTGTGTGTGTGTGTGTGTGTGTGTGTGTGTGTTACAAGAAGGAGAATAAAAAGGGGGGAGGGAGTGTATGTTGTTCATGTGGGGTATATTAAGCACTTTCCCTTAGAACATATGCTTATTGGTCAAATTGGTCTGATTTGGATGTGTCACCGATAAGTGACAGGAGAATAGTGTTAAAGAAGAAAATAAAATTATCTAGGCAAAAGACAAAGAAAAATAAAGACGAAAATGGAAAATTGTGACCACTGTCCTCTTCCACCTGGAGTAGGCCTATCAATATTCATTACTTACGTTCACAATAATATTAATCTTACTCTCACTTGACCTATTTAATTTAAGTACCCAATCAAAAGCCCTATTATCTCTTCCTACAATTGGTCGCTTTTAAGGACAAGCGGGCTAACCCAGATTTCGTTGGTTTCCAGATATCTTGACCCAATACCAAAAACGGGCATTTCCCTACCTAAAGGAGAAGTTTGGTTTTATAGGTGTGTATATTTGATTGGTTATAGAGAAAACTCTCCTTGTATTTTATAGAAACTAAACAAGGGGCAAAAACTTTACCTCCGATGTTCTCAAAACAGCATTTTTCGTGATAGCCCCGTTGTGCTTAAAAGAGACCAATTAAATGGTTCATCTATCCATACAAAAAAAACATTGTCCATTTCTACAACAATGATGCCACATCCACAAAAAGCTCACTTCTTGTATATCAGGACGCTTTGCTGTAAGGAAGGGAGGTTGTTGTGGGGGGGTTTTTTTGGGGGGGAGGAGGGTCTAAGTTAATTTCTACCAAAACGCCCCCTCCCCTACCCAATAATATCTCCCTTTTGGTATTTCGTAAGAAAGAAAAAAAGGGAGAACGGGGGTTCAAGATAATTTCTATTACAATGACGCACCCCCCCCCCCTCCTTTTTTTTTCTCTCATCGCCACCTCCGACTCGCTCCTGATATTATTTCGGGACACTAAACAGTCTTGGAGAAGAGATGGGGTAGTTCCAGATTAATTTCTACAACAATGAACCACGCCCCCCCTTTCCAAATCTCACTTCAGGATCTACAGGCTTGTATGGACATGTGTAATGCCAACTCGTCTTGCAAATCCACCTTCCTGACTGACGATCAAGTGTGCCACTTTTGGCCCCGACAGCAAAGCCTTTCCGATGGAAGCTCGTCCGGATACGCCATAAAATTATGCTTCAGTCCGAATGGTGAGGAAGGGCATGACTGTGGAAGTCGCAGAGGGG
>NW_004797519.1:404262-413427 GCF_000002075.1 Aplysia californica | reverse complement strand
CGCAAGATCTGAGGCATTTCATGGCGTGACAAGGTTACAAATGTTGAAGTGTTGGCACAGGCAAACCTCCAGAGCATGACAACTGTCCTGTGTTTAAAAAGATTGAGATGGCTTAGCCATGTCAAGAGAATGGATGACAACCGGATTCCGAAGCAACTCCTCTATGGAGAACTTGCCCGGGGAAAGAGACAAAGAGGAAGACCAATATTGAGGCACAAAGACACCTGCAAAAACAGCTTATCTAAGCTTGGACTTGGAGTAGATTTTAACATCTGGGAAGAAATAGCTGAGGGTCGGAAAACATGGAGGAAAATTATAAAGGAAAGAATTAAAATGCTAGAGAACAGCCTTAGAAACAACCCGGCTGAGAAGCGCCAACGACGAAAGGAAAACAGCGGAAATACAGAGCTTCGATCTACGACACTGACATGCAAGCACTGCGACAGAATCTGTGCTTCAAACATAGGAAGAATTAGCCATGAAAGAAGCTGCATGAAGACAACCTTGAGACCATCTTAAGCTAAATTGACCGTCTGCATAGACGAAAAGAGCCATACATTAAAGGACGCAAGACAGGAATAAGCAAAGAATGGTCCTTTTTAAGAAATAGTGGAGTTGTTAATTTGAACCAGGTGTTTGGCGCACAGACTTGGCTAATTTTGAGGCACTGATTACGAATGTAACATTAACATTTTTATTTGAATTGAAAATTAGAATTTTTTTTGTCTGTGCTGCGCCATGGAATAGCTCGGGACTATCCGCCTGTTAATGCAAGATCAAAGAAGACCGCGGAGTAGTTAGCAAAATCTGCTTCGGAATAATCACATTTGCTTTGAAATATCGAAGAATTAAGACTCAAGCTAAGTATGGAACAGAAGATAGTTTTAGCTCCACAGTAGGCATGAAACTTGTAATCATTGACAGCATAAAGCACAAACGCATAATAAACGCGATAAGTATAGGGCCTACCACTCATCGGGCGCGTGTAGTGCTTTCGGCTAATGTAAGATAACTTCATAGTAAAGGTAGAAGTCAACATGATAATAAGTAGCGTTTTGAGTGAAACAGTTTTAGCAGTGGGTTGTTTTTGTTTGTTTGTTTGTTTTTGCCTTTTTTATTTTTAGGGGGGGGGGGGGGCTCACAAAAACTGGGTAAAACAAAGTTACATAGCAAGCAAGTCAGTTTCTAAACTTTTATTAAAATGCTTTCAAATATATGACATAATCATAGTGCGGTTGAAAACTCATCTTATCGCAACTTATCCTCAAATATCTCTTGAACGGGAGAACCAAAGTCACCCATACTTGCACAGCAGTTTGTATCAATTTGTCTTAAAACTGGATCATATTTTTCACCAACTATTGAGGCTAGACTAAAACACTTTTCTTAAAATACTATGAATCTCCGTCTCTCGGAAAATAGGATTGTTCACAGCTCTTCCCGCTTCTCACCCACATTTTGCATATGGCCTACGTCACAGCTCACCAATAACACTTTTTAGTGGCAAAACTTATTTCAAGAAATCAATTTTATAGTGAACACATTTTTTTGCACAAAAGGATCTCAAAACATGCGTTCAATAAGCATAATGTCGCAATTAGTAAAAAATGGCCCATTTACTTGTAAAAGTGATGTTGCCTCAGCTGTAAACCTTTTAAAACCTGTAGAAACCACCAACTTGAATTTTTTATTCGATGTCTAGATGTAGTATGTATCAAGGTATTTTCTAGAATACGGTCAATAGGTGTTTACAAAAATATTCATCTGTTAAGACAAATTGTTACAAGTCATTGTGCAGAAGCTGGAGAGTCCATGTTCGATTGTTTAACAAATATCTGTATTATATATATAACTGTATATATAACTATATATATAACGGTATATATATATATATAACTGTATATATAATATATATATATCGTGGACTTGGGAGGCTTTGTGCACAAACTCCTCCCTTATTACCTAACCCACACCTTTGAAACTTTCTAAACAAGCGAGGTTTCGTTCACTATCCGTGCACACTGGTTCCACACCTTTGAAATTCTGGAGTGTACAACCGCGAAAGCGGAATAGAGAATCAATCTATACATCTATTATATTTGGCAACTTGGAAACACGTGTGTCACTTTTCTCTCAAGATTTATTGCTCCATTCCAGTAGAGTGTAAATATAGTAGGCCAATGACTTTCAGTTGATGTTAATGCATCGATCATTCCTTTCATCGAAAGGGGGCCCAGCTAGTTTGACAATAAGTTGCGCTATGAATTTTTGACCACACTATAATTCGATTCCCCGTGTATGTTACCAAAGATAGTACATAACAAGATGGTCCACTCAGGCAGTCTGTTTTGAAGCTCTCTTTCGTTTCTCCAAAAGAAGAATAGGAATAGCACCTCCTTGCGTGCGCAGATCGACTGTTGTTCATCAGCTGTTCGGGTTCGTTCAGTGCGGAGTTTTAGGGTTCTAAATTTTTTTTTAATGACCTCTCGCCTCTCCTTCTCAAGTCAAATGAAGAGGTTTTTTTGTCAGCGTAGCCATTAAAAAAAAGCGTTCTTCCGAAATTTGAATTCTTATTTATTCAAAAACTTGTTAGTTTCACTATGATTTTTTTCACACAAGTAGGGTAACTCTGTTCGCAAAGGGTGCGCATTTGCGAAGAGGGCGCCACCAAATTTTAAGGACACTTTATTAACTGGCTCAAAGAGAAGAGTGGACATTCTTGCTATGTAGACTCTTTGATGTTGCCAAAGATCGTTTATAACAAGACAGTTCACTCAGTCAAAAAAGTGTCCGCGGAAGTCCGCGCATTGGTTCAGATGGCACTGCAGTCTTTGTTCTGAAGCTCTCTTTCGTTTCTCCAGAAGAAGAATAGCAATAGCAAAACTTGTTAGTTTCACTTTTATTGTTTTTCACACAAGTAGGATAACTCTGTTCGGAAAGCGGGCGCTTTTTTTAAGAGAACGCCACCGGATTTTGAGGACACTTTTTTAATTGGCTCAAAGAAAGGAGTGAACAAACTTGTTATGTATGATCCTTGATGTTACTCAGAATCTAAATTTGGAGTACGTATATATCGATACTACCAGACGATAGGTACAGCAAGGTGAATTTCCGTAGCTCCTCCGTGGTGTCGGCAAAACGGCACCTGAGAGGATTTATTGCGTAAAAGTTGTCATTCCGTTTTAGTTCTTCTGGCTGGGACTATGGTATATGAGTTCCGCATGGCCTGACTAAAATGCTGGGTGGGGCATTCCCGTTGACCCAGCTTTTGTTGTGAGGTGTTTGTTCGTTTTGGAAGACACTACCAAACGAAACTTTGACTGATGTCTAAGGTAAAAAAAAACTGGTGCTCCATTTCAACTACCGACTTCCCGTGAGACGGATGACAAGCAGTCGGTCGATTTCTGGTTTGATGGACACGCAGTCTGTGGTCGCCCTGCAAACAGCAGGTCAATGAATGGGCCCATTATCCCGCTGAATTCTTTCCACATGTGTATTAGTTTTAGTAAGAGTTTTACGGCACTTGCAAAACAATAAGGTCATAAGTGCCGAAGATTTGAGGTGTTACAAGAGAGTAACAAACATAAAAAAGAAGGAGGGGAGATGAAGACGATAGATGTTTAATAAGAAAGAATGAGCAAACCACACCAGAACACCCGCCAACCACCCATCTTTCCACATGTGTATTAACTTATCAAGTAGGCCTATTATGGTAAAATAAACCAGTGCGGGTGGATTTTGTTACTTGGAGGAAGGGGGTGGGACACCACTGGCAAGTATTACTTCTTAAATTTCCCTCAACTGTTTCAGTCAGTCTGTCTTTCTTTTTCTCAACACTAACTACCCGTTACTGTGCTGATCCCATCAAACAAACAAACAAACTAATTAACAAACATACAAACAAACAAACAAATATACAAACAAATAAAGAAACAAACAAACATACAAACAAATAAAGAAACAAACAAACATACAAACAAATAAACAAACAAATAAATAAACAAACAAACAAATAAATAAATAAATAAATAAATAAACAAACAAATAAACAAACAAACAAACAATCAAACAAACAAATAAATAAACAAACAAACAAACAAACAAACAAACAAACACACAAACAAACAAACAATTAAACAAACAGGCCAGTGAATAAAAAATACTATGTCTTTTCCTCAGGCGGGTGCGCACAGCAAGTACTTCTTGCAGTTAAGCCACAAGTGGCTGGTTTGGCTGTCTCATGGACTAGCTCAGACAGTTGTGTAGACGTCTGCTCACTTGTGTCCAAATGTGTGGCTGTGACCATTTCGGGCAATGGTCAGTGTTCTTTCTTTTCCGCACTCGGCAGTACTTTTGAGGAACTCGGGACCACCTTAGTCGTCAAGAGACCTTGTGGGGGCTCAGGTTTGGACATTTTCTCACCTTCACTCACTGAGCTTGAATTACTTAACATCCTAGACCGGGCACCTGTCGTAGCCGCGCTTCTTTACTCTCTCTCTCTCTCTCTCTCTCTCTCTCTCTCTCTCTCTCTCTCTCTCTCTCTCTCTCTCTCCCTCTCTCTCTCCCTCTCTCTCCCTCTCTCTCCCTCCATCTCTCTCTCTCTTTCTCTCTCTGTCTTTCTCTCTCTGTCTCTCTCTCTCTCTTTCTCTCTCTCTCTCTCTCTCTCTCTCTCTCTCTTCTCTCTCTCTCTCTCTTTCTCTCTCTCTCTCTCTCTCTCTCTCTCTCTCTCTCTCTCTCTCTCTCTCTCTTTTTCTTTTCTCTCTCTCTGGTACCCTCGATGGACTTGCAAATGAAGGGCAAAACACCAGTGGTTCTGCAGTCGAGTGCACACGCAACCTTTCCCCCCTTGTCCTTCTTCTTGCTCCAAATAATAATAATAATAATTTTATAGTCAAATGGTGCCCTCCAATGTGAACCGGAATAACGTCAGAGCGCACAATCTTGGATGTTTATGATACAAGTCTATGTTTGAGACTGCTTGCGCGTGTGCACTTTTTTGAAAGAGGACATTTTAATTCACAGGGTCAAATTCTTTATTTGTTCCTTAAATATATAAAATAATCTATTCTTTTTGGGACCCTGTTCATTTCGATCAGCTGGCGCTTTTGTACTTAGTTATGTCGTCAGCGTATTTTCATAATTGCCCAATTCAGGCACTAATTGTGGTTTCCATCTTCTGGATCTCAAAAGGTATCTTCTAACAGTTTCGTTCTGTTTTATTATTAAAGATTTTCTCCCTAGATTTTGACTGAAAAGTTGATCTATCGAGTGCCGGAGTCAGTGTTCTTATTTGGGCGCTTTCTTCTTATGTGAGTTTTCTCAAAACTTTAAAAATGTGACGTAATCCTTTAAAGGTAACGTGTATTGGGTCATATGATTTTACACATGATGAAGGAAAGAAACCCTCATACATTTGTGGTTTTTTAAAAAGTTTTAGTAAGTGTTTTACGGCACTTGCATACTTGCAACACAGAAAAATAAAAAGTGCTGAAGACTAGTTTGTTACAAATGAGTAAGAAATACTAGAAGAAGGAGGAGATGTCAGGACGATGGATGTTTGATAGGAAAGAAGGAGCAAACCACACGAGAGCGCCCGCCAACCACCTGCATAATGACAATATATATCATGCATTTTGTTTGTAAATGTGAAATTGTAAAGGAGTTAAAGAGTTTAAAAAGCATGAATATCATTGATGTATACCACAAGACAGTTAATGCGGAAAGACGGGCCGCGTGGAGTACCATACTAGCAAATTTAAAGTCTGAAGCCAACTGCGCTTATTTGTAAAGATTATACGTCCGAAAGTTTTAGAGATTCATTATGGCTCCGACCAAGCGTTTGTTGTCCGTCTCTCGGGAAGTCGGTAGTTAAAATGGAGCACCGGATTTTACCTTAGTTTCGTCTGAGGCGATATTTTCTCTTTGTCTTTGTTGAAGGAATGTAATTTATTGAGTTAAAAAGAAAAGGCGGTATTTGCGCTCATATGACTTTATGCAGTTGCGAGCGCCTTAAGAACCTCTACTGAAACAAACGAAAAGGCGATTGCTAACAGTACACCAAAGTTCGCAATGATCCGTGTCGTCGTTCTTTCTATTTGGTAATTTCCAATTATCATACGTCCAAAATAGAGTTTTGCTTAGTTGAACCAAAGACAGTAAAAGTAAAACCAGATGAAATATTGTGTTCCACCACTCTAAGGCAAATCTGTTTATTTTAAAACTCAAATGGGCGCGCAGAAAAAAAAGCCTCCGATGCTGGAGAGAAGTGCCTTTTCACTTCCACCTGTGAAGTTGAGAATAAAATATTAAAAGTTATTGCTTGAAAAGACAAAGCAGGATTGCCATGTATTTAAAACTTGAAGTCTCAAAGTAAATGGAATCAAATGCCATTCATTAAAAAAACTACTGTGTTCTTGTGATGGACAAACTATAAGAGCATACATACATTAGATGTGTCACCGACAAGTGACAGGAAAATAGTGTTGAAAAAGAAAATAAAACAACCCAAGCAAATGACAAAGGATAACACAGACGAAAATGGAAAATTGTAACCAATGTCCTCTTCTCCCTGGAGTATCATTATTTACTTACAATCACAATTAATGTTACTGCCATTTGAACTAAGGAGGTATTGCCGCATCCTCTTAATTATCCCGACCTTACTTCATCAAACCTCCGTCTTTTTGGGTCCCTAAAGCGATGTTAAACAGGAAATAATGATCTTATCGCAGAAAATTTGAGATGGGCTGTATTCTGTTAACGAGGGGTTTTTCCTTTTTTAAAAATTAGGTTCGGCATATTCTCTTATCGTGCGACGATTTTCATTGAAAACTCTTTTGATTTTTGAGAAGAAGACTAAAATTAATGTTACTACGCCAAAATTTGCTGGTTTTATTTAAACCCAATGTTATAGAATTAATTGTGTAATGAGTGTTCATATCCGTTTACTACACAATATTCAAGTTTTAATAAAAACCCATGTGTCCCAGCGAGGTGGAATCAGGCACTCGTCAAACTAAATAAACGCAAGAAACCCACATTTTTCCAATCGGTGGATAATTTTTATCGATTTTTTTAAAGTTTTGACCCAATACATGTACCATTTATGTCCTTTTAGAAACGCATTTCTGTTTGGAATTTACTGGGGAAAAAACCCGTTGATTTAAAGGCACAAAAATGTAACTTTGCAGTTCCCAAGGACTCTCAAACTTTGGAAGTCCCCAAGCTGAACGTTGGCGGCTGTTTTCTCGCTAATTTTACCAGTGACACCAGGTGTCAGTGACTCCCACCTCCTTCAATCGCAAACACAAGATAGATGGGGGGGGGGGGGGGGGGTTAATTCGAAAGCAACTCAATAAATGAAGAACCTATAAATGATACCAAGAACTCCATAAACGCGTCATGGAATATTTTTTGCAGTTGAGTGGACTTATCAGTGGCTATTTCCACGTCACTACCTACAATTAACAAAATAAGCAAGTTTTATTCAATCCGCATAATGCAAATGTGCAATCAGCTGGCCAGTTCCACTTTACAAGAAGCTTAATCATTTCCATGAAAACTTTCTCGGGAGAATTCTTGGCATCAAATAGCGGGATAAAATATTTGACACCGAAGTCCTCAAAAGGGCAATTGCCGAGAGTCTGTTTTCTCAGCTCAAATGGACTAAACGTCGCTGGGCTGGCCATGTCGTAAGAAAGCCTGATTTTAGAGTCCTAAAGGCAGGATTCTTTTACGAACTGTCCACGGAAAAGAGAAGGGTTTACGTTCCAAAAAAACGCAACGAGGGCACCCCGAAAATGTCTCTGAAGGACTTTAACATAAACACTTCAACATGGAGAGAGCCTAGCTCATGACAGACACAGCTGGAGAGCAGCAGTCACAGTGGGCTGCTAGTCATATGAGGCTTCATCAATAAGAAATACTGAAACCAAGAGAGAAATCTGAAGGCTATGCACATCCACAAGTGGAAGTGGAGCTTTTAAATGTTCAAAATGTGGCAAACGTTTCTCTGCCAGAATTTGTCTCAGTGGCGACAGCAGAAGTCACAAGTCATCTTAACCTTGACAATGATAATGACAATCTTTATTCATCTCGCAGGGAGAAATTTGTCTTGGGCGTTTACAATGGCAGTAGATGTTGCAAAACTAAGGTGCACTCACGCATACGCACAACAAGACAGGACATTAGTAAATACATGTCTCACGTGCTGAAACACCCGCCCGTAAAACTCTCTCTCCCCCCCCCCTCTCTCTCCTCTCTCTCTCTCTCTCTCTCTCTCTCTCTCTCTCTCTCTCTCTCTCTCTCTCTCTCTCTCTCTCTCTCTCTCTCTCCCTCTCTATTTCGCTAGCAAAAATATTCTCATCTGTGTCTGTGTTGGTCATTGTCAGACACGGACCGGACGAGCTATTATTATATTATTTGTATTATAACAAAACATACCAGACTTGTTCAAACCCGTTTCGTGCAATGTGTAATCAGTGGCCATTTCCACTCTTCTATTCACATTATAAAATGGAAGTTTTATTCAAATCCGTATTATGAAAATGTGGCTCAACGTGGTGGAATCAGGTGCTCGTAAATTTTCGGGCATATGGGATTATTGGTATCATACTAAAGCCTGTTCAGTTGCCTCGCTTTTGGTGGGAAAAAAACCCCTATCTATGTTGAATAGAGGTCGAAATATTTGTGAGGGGAGGGTTGCCTGGTAAAATTAAAGAGAAAATGGACACCAAAGTTTGTAACTTCCATAGCTTGAAAACGGAAAATTTACATTTTTTGTGCCTTTAACCAAAGTTTTTCAGTAAAATCTACACAGAAATGTGTTTTCAGATGGATATAACAGGTGTTGAGCCAAAAAAAAAAAAAGAAAAGAAAAAGAAGAAAAATATTGCCCCGACGGCAAGAAATATGCCGGTTTTTTTAACTTAATTATTTTGACGAGCTCCTACTTTCACCACGATGCCTCACAAATTGTATAATCAGCGTCCATTTAATGTCCACTTTATATTACATTCTGTGGAGCACTCAAATTGAGAACATCTCGCAATTAATGACCACTACCACCAACTACAAGAAAAGCTATTATTGCAGCGAGAAACGCAGGAAAAGGTGTCTCAACTTTTCCCCAACACCACCTCCACCCCCACCCCCTCTCCCCCTCCC
>NW_004797519.1:401735-403386 GCF_000002075.1 Aplysia californica | reverse complement strand
AGACAGACAGACAGACAGACAGACAGACAGACAGACAGACAGACAGACAGACAGATAGACAATGTTTTTCTATTCCTCAAGAACGAATGTTTTCATTGAAAGTTTCTAGCTATTCAAGTTTCAATTTTATTGTGACCGTTCGTGGGTTTTTATTGCATACTATTATTTTATTTTTTAGTAAACGCATTGCCAGGCTCACTGAGTGACTATTTTTCTCATAGAAATCTGTATACGTGTACATTTACACACACACACACACACACACACACACACACACACACACACACACACACACTCACTCACTCACTCACTCACACACATACGCACACACACACACAACACACACACACACACACACACAACACACACACACACACACACACACACACACATAGCATAATACTATGTTTTACGTTCAGAAATGTCCATTAATTTTTAAGATGTGATATTTTTATTAATGTAATGTGCATTGAGAATTTTTTTAGAAACCAGATTCACTCCCATCACCCTCTAAGTCTAATGGCACCTAGGGTGCGTGTCTTGCACAGCACCTCACTATTATCCAGTACAAACAGCGGAAAGTTTCCACGAATAATTATTTGATATGATATGTCGAGACATTTTGAGAACGACCAACCGTTCTTTCGTGGAGGGGTGAAGGGCCACCATTTAGGAATAATTAACTGTTCGAATTCTCCCAAACCAACCCTGTATCATTTTCTTGGTCACAGTCGCGTAGGCTACATTTGAAAGACATCGAAGCTAACAGCCAGTCAGATGACTACTACATTGTTACCTTAGAATTACAAAGTTCTGTCTGACATTTTTTTACCGTTCTGACTTACTAAAACCATGATGCCAGAAACCAAATTAATGTTCTATCCAGAATCATTATCAAGGTATTCAAAGAATTACTTTCGAAAAAGCTCGACATGTTGTGAAACTCATTTTTTTAACGTCAAATTTTTTCAAAACTAGGTACTGAGTAGATAGTACTTTATAATTCGTCACATTGTGAGGTCAGATACTTTAGCGCACGGAAAGTGATAGGCCCTAATGGACTTCCGGGTCAAATTTCATGGACCAAAGCAGAGGTCAATTTATCAGTGTGCAATGTGCAAAGGCCAGTGCAATTGCCCGACTCGACTCGACTCGACTCGACTCGACTCGACTCAACCGGACTCGATCTAAACATGCAGATAGGGTCCACTTCGAAAGTCTTTGGTGCCCCAGTACTCAACAGCACCCCCTTGCTTTTTGTTTCAGGTAGCACCGCCTCTTGAGCCAGGTGTGAACGCCGACCGATACGTTCAGTACTATTGCGAAGAAGGTAGAGAAGAAAAAGCTTTAGCTGGTGTGGTTTGCTTCTTCTTTCCTATCAAACTTCTATCGTTCTTATCTCCCCTTCTTCCTTTTTATGTTTGTTACTCTCTTGTACAAGTCTAATCGTCTGGCGCTCATATGACCTAATGCAGTTGCGAGCGCCGTAAAAGCTCTACTAAAACTAAAACATGCACACACGCGCACAAAACCATACACATGTTCCGCGCAATTTGCCGATCGCTGGTGCCTCTAAAAATAAATTATTGATGGATGCTCTCTCTCTCTCTTTCTCTCTCTCTCTCTCTCTATCTCTCTCTCTCTCTCTTTC
>NW_004797519.1:399970-401540 GCF_000002075.1 Aplysia californica | reverse complement strand
AGATCCCAAACGTTTTTCTTTTTTCTTTCCGTGTTCCCATTCTGTCCCATACCTTACAGATTCTTTGAGGAATTTGTTGCCCCAGCAGCATTTCACTCTCCTTCTTTCATATTCTCCCCCTCCCCTTCCACAACCACCCCTCCACCCCACTCCCCTTTCCTTCATTTCCTTGTTCCCTTCCCCATTCTGTACTTTCTATTCCTTATCATATTGTCTATTGCGTTTTAATTCACGTTCTTAAAATACTGCTGTAAAATTTGTTCCAATTCTTGGTACTCGTGGCTGCCACTTTGTTACATACTACAAGACAATTATTTCTCTTTCTCTGTCTCTCTCTCTCTCTCTCTCTCTCTCTCTCTCTCTCTCTCTCTCTCTCTCTCTCTCTCTCTCTCTCTATGTATATATACCTTCACTCAGACGTGACAACATTTTTCACGTGATTTCCCCTCCTCTTTTGACGTGGTGTTCTCTCTTTTTGACGCAATTTCTTCTCCGCTTTGGACGTAATGTTCTCCTTTTTTAGACCATAATTTCTCATCTTAAAGGGTTTTCTCCTCTATTAAAATTACACTCTCTTCATTTTAGCTCTTCCTCTTGAGGTGACTTTTTTTTCTCCCGTTTTCACGTCATTCTCCTCTTCTCTGGGTGTGCTTTTTTCTTCTCTCTTGACGTGACTTCTTCCCCAAATTTGACACGAATTCTTTTATCTTAAGTTAAACGCATTAAATTTGTCAACTCTTGGTACGATTCCTTCCCGTTTTCTGGCAACTTTGCATGTTTTCTCCGAACGCAATTTTGGGTGCAATGCGTTTCTCCCCCTAAAAGTTAATTTTACTTGCAGCAAAAACATTTATTTAATCAAGATATTTTTGAAAAAGATAAGCAAACGTATACATACTCACTCTCACCACCCACCTCAGAATTAAGAGAGAGGCACAAAAAGCGCGTAGGAACAGAATATGTACCCAGAGACACTGTTCGCTACCTATCTGCTCACTGTCAAGTTTGGAGACCTTTGACTTCATTTTTTTCCCTTCAGTTTCACAACATCTCAAGCATTTTCGAATGTAATTCTTTGAATATTTTGATAGCGACTCGGAATAATCTTAAGATTATTATAGCGCAAATAGAACATTTTGTTTCTGACCTCATGGTTTTAGTAACTCAAAAACGGCCCAAAATATCCGATAGAACTTGTTAATTTTAAAGTAGCGTATTCACAACGCGCCTCCGCCAGCAGCACCCATGTAAGAACATTGTAGTTTTATTCTAAATTATTAAGTCTCCAACACTCATAATCTGCCTCTTTCCCCCTGTTGTTGGATATAATAGGCCACGGGGCCACAAAGAGGGGCTCCCTATCTTAAAGCTATTTCTTGTCCTCCACAGCGAGAATTGGCTCTGGATATGCACAAATCACCCACAACTGCACTGATGGTGAGGCCGGGGGATTGTGAGGGCGGGAAACCTTAGAGTAAAATAGTGATAATGATGATGATGATGATGATACGATGATGACGACGACGATGATGATGATGATGATGATGATGATGATGATGATGATGATGAT
>NW_004797519.1:397383-398905 GCF_000002075.1 Aplysia californica | reverse complement strand
ACACACACACACCTACTCACTACCTCGATCTCAACCTTCTTGCTTTCCCTCCCACCCGACACCTTCACACCTTCCATCCCTCCCTCAGTCAGATCACTGAAAGAAAAGCCGACACTAAGGCATCTTAGTCCGCTGTATCGACTTTCAAGCCGGGTTCCCCCTCCCTGTGCGCTGGCTTCTCCTACCCAAATACCCGGAATCCTAAATGCAAATCACAGGTAGCGCTTTTCCCCGCTGGAACGCACGACTTGCCACAATACGGAGCAATTATTGCTTCCTGTTATTGCTCCCTGCGGCGCTAATTTACACAGTCGCGGTTTTTGATAGACTCCGCAGACAAAAATTTTCTAGACTCAAACCATAAGGGGTTTCTTGATAATAAACTGTACTAAGGGATTTGTGCTGAACCTCAGCCAACTAAAAAGGTGTCTGTCTTCCAAGTTGGCAGATTAACAGACTTACAGGTTTACAGACTAACAAACTAACAGAGTAAAAGAACCAGGAAATTGAATGAACTAAAGTATGAACCGATATGGAGATTTTCTTTTTAAGTAATATTATATTATGTGTGTGCCTATAATATGATATTATGATATATAAAGAAATATACAGACAGACAGACAGACAGACAGACAGACAGACAGACAGACAGACAGACAGACAGACAGACAGACAGAGAAAGTAACCTAAAGGTCTGGAAGTAAAAGTTATAGTATGTTAGAGTTCTCTGTGGGCACACAATGAATTTTCAAAATAACACCTCATTCGAGATCACCACAACCAACGCACCCCTTTACCAAACGTCCACCTTTCTTGATTTCTTCGTGGAAGGGGCAGTTCAAAGTTCATGATTGTATCCTTTATTTCATAATGGAAATGAAGTGAGTGTGCGAATGACCAGTTCCACAAAATCTTGTGGGGGCATAGGAGACTGACTATCGAAACACAGGTAGAAAAGACTGTTTCTGTGGGAATCTTATTCTGTCTTTCTGAGGAGACAACAGAAGAAACATCCGGAAAGATGAGAAGTGAGACCAAATTGTGAGCCAGATTCCTCCTAAATTCTCAAAAATCAAAGACCAGGACATAAAATATAAGAGACAAATTGAGGAACAGATAGGTGATGATTTAGCGTTGTTTCGCCTGTTTTGTGGCTAAAACAGCACCTGGACATGGATGGCTGGTGCCTCTATAAATAAATCATTGATGGTCGTCTCGACAAAATAAATTAAATGCTTTTGTAGATTTTCTTGACACCATTCATTTCTCATGGGTTTTGATGCCGCTTCCAGTACGATTCTGCAGCGAGAAAAGATGTCCACTTTCGTGGGAGTGAGGAGCGGGTGGTTGGAGGATGTTTAAGTGTGTTTTTCCTTCTTTTGTGTCAAACATCTATCATCTTTATCTCGCCTCTTGCTTTTCTTTGTATGTAACTCTTGTAACACCTTTAAAACCAAAAACAAAAGATATTGACACAATGAAAATCCCGAGTTATGGAACTTTTTTCGTTGCCGCCGCCCCC
>NW_004797519.1:395410-397283 GCF_000002075.1 Aplysia californica | reverse complement strand
GTAAAAACAAAGACAACAATAAGACAGGAACAATAATAATAGTAACAACAACAGCAACAATACAACAGAAACAAAAATAACAGTAATAAAAACGACAACAATAAAACAGAAACAATAATAACAGTAAAAACAAAGACAACAATAAGACAGGAACAATAATAATAGTAACAACAACAGCAACAATACAACAGAAACAAAAATAACAGTAATAAAAACGACAACAATAAAACAGAAACAATAATAACAGTAAAAACAAA
Source organism: Aplysia californica (assembly GCF_000002075.1). Taxonomy (NCBI): domain Eukaryota; kingdom Metazoa; phylum Mollusca; class Gastropoda; order Aplysiida; family Aplysiidae; genus Aplysia; species Aplysia californica. The sequence goes on along the minus strand of NW_004797519.1, from coordinate 397,026 downwards.
GACAACAATAAGACAGGAACAATAATAATAGTAACAGTAGTCGGGGCAACAACAGCAGAGGCAGCAATCAATAATATTATGTGTATGAATGTGCATGTCTGTATTACTATCCGATTGCGTTCAAACTTACCTGAAGAATATAGAGGGAAATCTGATGATGCCATATCTCCCTACTACCGATGTCTGAAAAATCTGAATGAAATACTTCCGTTTTCCTCCAAGTGTCGAATTCTTACTACTTTTTGGTGTTCTTCTGGTGAAATATTCGGTGGGTGTTTTTGGTCGTTTTGTTGTTTTAGAATTCACTTACCATCTTTTTCATGTCATCATTAAGTTGCACAGATGGATCTAAGAGTTTGAAAAGAAGGATAAGATTTGGACATCAACGGTTTTTCCTCCTGTAGTCTTCAAATGCTTTTCGCTTGGCTTCATAATCTTATAGTATCACTAAGGCGCCGCGTACACTGCAATTTAAAAAAAAACTAAATCAAATATATATATATAAACTTCCACTTTTTGCACGGCTGCGAGTGCGCTAATAAGGCAATTTTCCCCAGTTTGTCCCTCATCGCCACCAAACGACGTCATGCTTCGTAGCCGTGCGAAGAATGGAAATTTTCCATGCGTAAGCAGAGCCTTATATATACATATGTATAAGACCGGCGGTTCTGGTATAATAGTAAAAAGGAGCTTCAACGTCGAACGCAGATAATATGAGTTCGCATCGGGTGTATGGATTTTAAAAATTTTTTTTAGTTGTTTTGTTGTGGGATTTTTTGTGTGTGTGAGTGTTTTTTAATAACCAGATAAATCTCCATCTGTTTGTCAGGATGTTGCATCCCTCTCAGCTCGGGTTGGCCCTGACAAGCAGGTTCAAAGAAGTCTTCTTCCTGAGAGAACTAAATTGTTGCGACGGAGGCGTAAAACGTCTATTAATTTATTAATTACATGTATGACTTTTATACGATTTATCGAGGAAAAGAAATCCTTCAGGGACGACTCCTCAGGGACCGTTCTTTCGTACTTATAAAACTACAGAAGTTATACAACTCCGTCAACATATTTTATCCCTATCCGTACGCCCTGGAGTCATTTTGTACCGCCCGGGGTTGTATTCTTCTCATTTAGAATACTTCCAGAGCGAAGATCTTTTTGAAACTTTCAGTATTTCTCAAAAAATCATTTTGACAGACTGCTACGCGAAGCGTACGGGTCGGATTAACGAGTAAATTTCCTCTTTTGCAAAGTGGTGGCACAGAGTTTCCCACGTCGTATGGATACGATAGTAAGACACAGGTACGGATAGGGTTAAGCTATTTAAAAGGGCAGGTTCTTTAATTCTACCCTACCTCTCAGGGACGACTTTGGCTGAGAGGGATACAACGCGCCAGCAGAAAGACGGAAGCACATGTACTCCTTTTTTAAAAAGTCCAGACAGGAATCGTACGTATATCTTCTGCAGGCGACCGTGGAACTTGTAAAAGATAGATCTATGTTACAGATGCCGGTGTTCTTATTCTTGACTCGAACTTGTTGAATTATACCTTTGTATCTCTCTTTCTCTCTCTCTCTCTCTCTCTCTCTCTCTCTCTCTCTCTCTCTCTTTCTCTCTCTCT
>NW_004797519.1:392835-393972 GCF_000002075.1 Aplysia californica | reverse complement strand
CTCTCTCTCTCTCTCTCTCTCTCTCTCTCTCTCTCTCTCTCTCTCTCTCTCCACTTGGACTTGCACTTCGCACACCTTTAAGCTCAAAACATATTTAGTTCATGTTGTCACAGCGACCTGGATGTGGCCCTACTACATGTCTCGTACTATGATAGCTGAGACCCCGGATGTGCGTGGTAGGTCAAGTAAGTTCCCCATGAGGCCTCAAGTTTACATTTACTCAGACTCCTAAAGTCCTACGCTCCCAGAAGAGAGTATGTCGCACGCCAAAGGAAAGATGATGTCGTTTTAAACATACAGTCAAAATTGTCTAAGACAGCCACCCTTTGTCGAGAAGAAAAATGGTCGTCGGAGACAGGTAGTTGTCTTACACAGTGTCATTAAAATACATAAAAAGACGCAAGAGGGGAAATGGGGAGAGGCCGTTTGTACAGGTGATTGTCTTATACAGGTGGCCTTTAGAGCAGGTTCCACTGTATTAGATATATAAGAAATATTAAGCATTATGTGCATCAATCAAGATTTATGAAGGCATATGAAAGGCCAACCTTTGACCTCTTACGCACCCTCTTTCATAGATTTGTCCATTGACGTCTATTGAACGAATTTGCAAATGGCTGGACCTGGACGTTATGTAAAGTAAACCGTTTTAATTGCGTATACGGTAATTCCTCCTTTATATTGATGCCCAGCCTAATCTTTATAGAGTATCGTTCCGCGGTACTAAATAAACGTAATTTGTCATAAAACCAGCAGAAAGTAATGGCGCCATGCCCTCGAGAAATGATGCATCTTCACCTGTAGCTTTAGCACGCTATGTTTTATTATCGTTTCGACGTGCATTATGTAAATTCTTGTAATGCTGTAAAATCCTTGTAGTGTAATTACGAAAATAAATAATTTGATTGCTTGAGAAATTGCAAGAGAGAGAGGGAAAGAGAGAGGGAGGGGCGTACATATAGAGGCACACAGAATGAAAGAGGTTGGAAGGGGAGGCAGAGAGACAAGGAGAGAGACAGATACATTATATATTAAATAGAAAGAGATTCCGAAATAGAGAGAAGGTGGGGGAGAGAAGGTAGGAAGAACCTGAAGGAGAAAATGAAGAGAGAAAAGAGAGGGAGGGAGAAAGAGAGA
>NW_004797519.1:388475-392735 GCF_000002075.1 Aplysia californica | reverse complement strand
TGCGTGCGTGCGTGTGTGTGTGTGTGCGTGCGTGCGTGTGTGTGTGTGTGTGTGTATGTCTGTCTGTGTGTGTCAGTGTGTGTATAGTATAGAGTATAGACGTATTAGTACATTAACATGCACGTATTATTAAGTATTATGTTTCAGTGACATTCTTGCGTTGTGTCCGAATTGTTTGGGTGTCGTTTGTTTAAGTACGGTACTACTCTTCCTTAAATCACGAACGTGTTGATAATGATTTTGGTGTTTATGTGCTTTAACTTTAATGTCATTATCCTCAGTACACGAACTTGTTTTAAAGGGTTGTTTTAAATATAATTATGTAGCCTATATATATATGCAGCTGGAAGGTGGCACAGGTAGGTCACACTTATTTACTGTCCTTCTGTTGTTTTTTTCTTCCCGTGTGGTCTAGCTCTTTTCCAGCACGAAATGACCGTTACAATTACAATGTCGATGTTCATCTGTATACTTAAACAAATTTGGTATAGATCTATAAGTTTTCGTTAAGTAAGGTATTGATTTTTCTTTGTTCGCAAACTTGTTGTCACATATTGTTGTAGATCTACACAAATGGGTACCCGGCTATAGACAGCGAAAGATTTTGTCAGTTTGTTAGTGTTTAAGCGCTTAATCAGCTGCTTGCACTGTATGCTTCCCGGGAAGCTGAGAATGTTTCGGAGTGTTCTGTGGTCTGCTGGGGTAATAATATAGTGTAAAGCGCATAGAGCCTGCAGTTGAGCGGGGATGTGCGCTATATAAATGCTTTTTATTATTTATTATTATTATGTTTAGATCTGTCTTCCTAGCGTTCCTGAAGTTGCTGAATGAATGTTGTTGCTCACATGATTTTAGTGGGCGGTTGGCAGGTGCTCCGGTGTGTTTTTCTCCTTTCCTATCCAACATCAATCGTCTTTATAATTATTTCCTCCTTTTTAAAAAATGTTTGCTCCTCTCTTGTAACATCTTTCATCGTCAGCACTTACGAGACCAAATCGCGTTGCGAGTGCCGTAAAACTCTCACTAAATGATTGAACAAAGATGTCGTCATTGCCACCCTTTCTTTGTTCACGACCAGAGTGAATGATCAAGCAGGTTGTTTATCGACTCGTAAAACGTCACCTTGTAGACAGTTAATGCACATACCGTACATGAGGTAATTGAATGGCAAGTCTTCGTCCATTACCTTTTCAGTAAACATTTTTATTTTGCAGATTTTTAAATGTTACCTCACTTTGTTGTTTCTTGCAGATTTGCAGAAAACCTTTTGGGTATAGATCTAAATCTTAATTTCATTTTGAAATACCCTTTGAGATCACCAACGATCAAAATGCAAAGTTTCCAAGGTGTGAAGTCTGTTTGGCTGTTTCTTTGTGCTTGTTCATGCTGGTCCGTCCCTTTGTTACTTTTGCCCCTTCATCATTTAATAAGTTATTCGTCCCTGATATTTTATGTCGGATGACGTCGGCAGTTTAGTGGTTTTCAGTGCAGTCCGATGTTCTGTCCTTGGGAAGCCCTTCCTTATCATCTTTCAAAATTGATCAAAATGTTGGGTAGTGATCGGTATCTTATATAATGCAATAGTATATGATCACCAATTGTAATTTCAATTTATGAATAACATAATTTCAAACAAAAGAAATGATTGGCTGAATTTGATGGAGACGCGGTTTAAGTCGGGCACTGGTACCATAAGATAGTTTAACCTCACGTTCACATCAAACACTCGGATGAGCGACAGTCGTTGTACGACAACGGTCGGTGAAGCGTTCAACCAACACACGTACTTTGAATAGATGGTTCATAATATATTTCTTCGAAATCGACATAAACTACTGAATATGGTCGCAAGGACAAGTGGGCTAACTTCCAGATAGAAAAAGAAGGGAGATGGCACACTATAGACATTTGAGGAGTACACTCTACACGCTGCACGCTTCGTTGGTACAAGACAATAGTGTCCTGTACATCTAGCTAGACCTTACATGGCCGTTACGGCTGTCATTGAAAATATTTTAAAGCAGCCGTAAAAAGAAACACAAACGCATAGTATAGACGAGTGAAAACCCGCCCGGCTGTTGTCGTTGCGTCGGTCTGAACGAAAATGAGGGACTGCACGTTCACACCAAACACTCGGAGGAGCGACAGTCGTTCTAACGACAACGGCCGACCAACCGACCAACAACGACCGAGTGTTAAGGCTACCACAATAGAGAAAGTTTCTCGAGCGGTCCTACTCTAGTCGTCTGGAGCTGTCTGGAGCTGTCTGGGGCCTTCCGGAGACATCCGTAGACTTTTTTAATATTATTATTTTGCCTTACAATTTATTTATTTTTGTTGTTGTAAATTTTGTTTGTAAACAAAACTGGCCTAAAATAAAATCATAAAACTGGACAGACTTGACCTTTTGGTGAGGACAGTTGATTTGTTATGAACCGGAAGTTGGACAAAGCAGACCAACAATCTCTCATCGTTTATTGTTCGTTTCGCGGTTTAGCTGTCATCGTTGTTTTAAGCAAGAAAAAATAATGAAATAATGCAAACTGAGCCCAAAAAATGTGAAATTATGCAATTAAAAAAACAAAACAAAGAATGGCAAAGAAATATAAACAGAAATTATACAAACAATGATTACATTTTGCTAAATTATTCGGGGTGCATAAAACCACGGGCTTTAGAAAATGTAGACCCAGCCTTTGGTTTCGTGCTCTTTCCCAACCTGCCATCCCCCCCTCCTCCATTTCTCACCCCATCCAGGTGTAAGAGGGGTAGATATACCAACTAAAGACAGCGAATTTTGTGTTAATGTAGGTGGCTCACTCGTAACAGGCTGCAGCACCTACTTACTGTAAGAGATAATCGCCTCCGGACGGCTCCGGATGGCTCCAGGCGGCTTCAGACGGCAATTACCAGGACAGGACCCTTCTCGGGGCCGTACTTTTAACAGCCGCGCTCCCAGCCGTCCTGGACCCGGGCAACCGAGCGAGGCACGCCGTAAACAACGGCCAGGTCTGTGTCCACTATGCACGTAGCCTTATTATAGCTTCGGAAAGTGCCGGCCGCGACCCCACATAAAGAACGCTCTTACACGAGGCCGTTTATATCATCAGAGTGTATGCATTCTTCATAACACCATAATAAACAGGGAAGGCGTAGTTCAAAATCTTACTAAATGGTCATTCCCGAGATCGGATGTTACATGAGAGCTTGCTGGTAGACCCACTAACAATGCTAAAAGCGTGAGAGACATTTTTACCTCATATTTCACCCAGAACCCTTTAGTCATAGCTAGATCACGCTGGACAAATTATGAGAGAGAGAGACAGAGAGAGACAGAGAAAGAGAAAGAGAGAGACAGAGAAAGAAAGAGAGAGAGAGAGAGAGAGAGAGAGAGAGAAAGGGAAAGAGAGAGAGAGACAGAGACAGAGAGACAGAGAGACAGACAGACAGACAGACAGACAGATAGACAGACAGACAGACAGACAGACAGACAGACAGAGAGGGGGGAGGAGGAGAGACTGCGCGCGGTTCTATAATCGCCATCATCACCACCATCATCATTATCATCATATTATTATGTCATTTAGTGTTAAGTGTACGGCTTTCAATCACACTGCATTCGTCTCCAACCAGTAAAATACAAGTTACAGGTTGGTCTTTCGTACGTTTGTCTCAAATGGGAGTTCTAACGTACTCTGATGATATGAGAGCATCTGTGTCCAGGTTTGAATCACTTGCTACATCAAACTGTAGGCGTAAGTTAAGTAGAAGCACTGCTTTTGTATAACCGCAACGTGAAAACAAGGCCACAGACAGCTTTGGGATGGCCTTGGAAAGAATGTAGTTTGGATTCCGCGAGAAACGTCAGTGCCGCTCCTCACTTGCGCGTCCTCAAACAATTGCCTATGTAGAAGATCGGAGACGTCTCCGGGGAGCCCCCAGGAACTATTTGGAGACGTACTCCTGCACACATTATGCACTGCTTTTGGAGGTCAGACAGCGTATTGTTTGCTGCAGATCACACATATAGCCTCTAAAACTGTCGTAAATCAATTATTTTCAAAAAAAATTTCAAACTTAACAGCAAAATATCAAATTATGGGTTAAAACAGGGGGGCATGCCCACTGTAACCCTCCAGATTTTTTAGCTTGGTCCAGAGGCACAAAACATTTTGATTGAAATTGACACAGCATCTATCCGGAGACATCTCCGACGGAGATAGACCAATCAAAATGCTTTGCGCCTCTGCACCAAGTAAA
>NW_004797519.1:386069-388375 GCF_000002075.1 Aplysia californica | reverse complement strand
CCCTCTTCCTTTCCCCCCTTCCGTCTCGCCCTTCCGTCTCTCCCTCCTCGTCCCTCTATCTCTTTATCTCTTTCTATCTCTCTTTCTCTCTCTTTCTCTCTCTCCCTCTCTCTGCCTCCCTTCCGACATACTTCCGTCTGTGCCTCTACGTGTACGTTTCTATTGGATTGGGAGGGAGGGAGGGGGAGGGGGGGCTGCGTTCACCGCTACATGGAAAATTTGGTACTTAACACAGCTTCATCCAAGAAAATTGGGAGAGGGGCGATCCTCTCTTAAAAAGAAGGCATCAGTCAAATGGCAGTGACAATCAGGCTGCCAGCTCATCTCATCACCACTGGGCTCTCTGACGAGCAGCGCATCCCCTCTTGCCTGTTACAACTCGGGACGTCTCTTCAGGTAACACGCAACTAAAAGAAAGTTTGAGCTTGCCCAATTTTTAAACCATTTGACAGCTGGCAGGAGATTTAATCTGCTGCTCCATCTTCTGGAATTCCTGCATAGGGTCATTAAAATTGTATGAGTGTAGTCTTCTTCCACAGTGTAGACAGGTGTGCATACATGTCATGAGGGTACTTTACCCCTTTATGGTGGCGGAGGGTTATTTGTTTACTTGATTTTTAATGGCACAGTGTATCTTATAACAATATAAATCCCAAACTCTTTTAAAAAGTATGAACTCGTTTATAAAGCTGTATTAAACGTATGTTCAAAGTGTGAATCTGACGCCACACTTGTAGCATACCACGGGTCTCTTGTACATAATAGCAATACTACAAGTCACGGTGTATTAAATAAGGCCCAGCAGATCAGAAGTACCTTCAAGTAGGACTCATAATAATTATAATGAACTAGTTGCCAGTAACCTAAAGAGAAGCCAGGCATGTCTTCCTTAGTCCTCTCTAGCGCGTCCTCCTCTCGTCCCGACTGTCCTTGTGGAGGAGTCTGCGGTTGCTTCAGGGATTTAGGAAATGATTGTCAACTCGCTGAGCCTTGAGACTCACACACAACTACGAGCTCCATGCAAATCACGGGGCAGGGGCCTCTGACTGTTATGGTGGGGATCTCCCGGACAAAAGAAAATGCAGTGTTTGTGGAGACACGACGAGAGAGAGTCTGGATCAAATCTGATTAGCAATTTCTTTCGAGGGTTCCGGGGGAGAACAATCGGGGTGGGGCTGGACGAGCTGGTGTCTCCGGGGACGGAAGGACCTGGGGGGCGGTGCCCCGGGCTGTGTTATGGGACGCCGCCATGTGTCCGTGGAATCTTGAGCTTGCTTCGTGTGTTCAAAGAGGGTTATCCACACGCGTTATTAATGTGGACTCTTTAGCTCATCCTTGTCCTTTTCAATGATTTTTGAGAGGTTCTGTTTGAAAATTTAGTTTGAGTTGTGTTTATGTTTCAGTATCACGAGTTCCATACCAAAATAAAAAGGGTACTTTGAAGACTGGGCACTCTGACAAGAGGTAAAAGTAAGAAGAAGGAATGAAAGAGAGATTAAAAACAAAAGCAAAGATCACACTTGTGCGTCTGAGCACAAATGTTAACGGATTCTATTCATTGCTGAATCGATTTAAGTTTGCTAAGAAATGATGAAATACCATCTGCAAGGGGGGGGGGATCAGAAACATAAACCCAACAAAATATGACACTGTAAACATCAAAACGATTTTAAGCGAGTTAGGACAAAGTTTATCCATTAAAATTTATATTGAAAACGAGTTTGTTAAATGAAATAAAATAAGGTCATTTAGGGCACTGTACACAATCATTTCCCTGGGAAAGTAAATGTTTATTCCATAATATTCGGATTTTCTAATCACAAAATCCCCATTTTTTGGCGGGCGGAGGGAGTGGGGTATTTTTTTCACAACGAATCATTGCCCAGACCTTTTTATTATCCGAGTGACGTAGGGAGCCGAAATATAGTACAATGGCATGTAACTGTAAAAGTTTTAAGCCTCCATAGACACTGTTTTGCTCATTTCAGAGGAGGGCTGCTTCGATCCTGCCTATCAAGACTAGCCCAGGCTGAGTGAGATGCATCCTCCCTGCAGAAAGGCGGAGATATTGAATAAATTTTAATTAATATTATTCTTCCTACACAAGAATCGGACTGATGTCTTCTGTGTGCGGCTGCGAAGCGACTAAGCTCTACCAAAAATCGTGCATAACAAGATAGTTCGCTCCTCTCTTTGAGCCAATTTGTTAGAAGAGTGTCCTCAAAATATGGTGGCGCCCTCTTCGAAAAAGTACGGTCTTTGCGAATAGAGTTACCTTACTTGTGTAAAAAAAACAAAAAAAACAA
>NW_004797519.1:383107-384196 GCF_000002075.1 Aplysia californica | reverse complement strand
AGGATATTGTTCATTTAAACAAAAGGTGAGCAGTATTGAATAAGGATGTAAATCTGATAAATTATTAAGAGTGTTAATTAACAACAACTAACAGGGTGGGCTTCTTATCAGCCTTTGGAAATCATTAAATGAAAAAAACGTTTTGAAACAATCTGCACATTTCGCGAGTTGCCAATGCAGGAAAGGTTATTATCAGTCTAGTTCTAAGGTTTTATTATGCTAAGAAAATCATAGCAATTCAACTCAAACAAAACTGGAACAGATTTCAGGGACATTAGGACAGAAGCGTGTTTACGAGCTTTAGACAAGACCCATCCCAGCCAAGAAGGATCATGAAAATAGTCTTCGTGTACCCTGAGGAAAAAACATCAAATATAACATATTGTTAGAGAACTTACCGGTCTCAAAAAGTACGGTCAGCTAGTTGAAATGCTTGCTTTGAAACTTTCAGAGGTACTTTGTTGCAAGGCATCTACATTAATAAAAGCTTGGTTTTAAATCCATTTTACGCGGTTTGATTTTGTCAACAATATTGCTCAAAAAAGCAAAAGGGGACACAAACGGACTGATCAAACCCAACCAGCTCTAAGGGCATACAACACCAGATATTCCGGCTGGAGAGCCAGAGGAAGACCAAGACGACACTGGAGCGAATCTGTGGCAGACACCCTTAGAGCTCACGGGAAGTCCCTCTTACAGGCCACCCGCCTTGCTGCAGTCAGACGCCAGTGTCTCCCGGCGACACCCACCGGTACAATCGGAAGAAAAAATGTAAAAGTAAAGTAAGTACTTTTGTCAACCGTACAAAGTGTGGCATGTTAAAGTTTAAAAGGCCCTCTTTTAACACACATGAAGTTAGATCATGATTCCATGGAATCACCACCGCGTTCCATGGTTTCGTGATTGGTCTGTGACCCCATTGTCTGTGACCCCATTCTCAAGCCTTATTGGCTGCTGCTTTTAGGTGGATGACAAGGCTGAGTATCGTTGAACAAGATTTGTTACCCGATATCGAACGGAGCTGCAGTGCGAAGGCAAGTAATGGAGCGTCCGCGCTTTGTGTGTGTGTGTATGTGTGTGTGTGTGTTT
>NW_004797519.1:381670-383007 GCF_000002075.1 Aplysia californica | reverse complement strand
ATCTATTTTTGTCCTCTGCTCTCCTCAGATTGTCACCGATCGTCTTTCCTGTCCACTCTGTAATGTTGTCCTCCCATCTCCTTCTCTATTTGCTCTATCATAATAGTAAGATTAGTAAGATTAATCGGTGTCGTTATCAAGATAGATCTGTTCAAAGAAGTGCATTCGAAAAAGCTTGCCATATTGTGGAACTCAATTTTTTTAACGTCAGATTTCTCCAAACTAGGTACTGAGCAGATAGAACGTTGTAATTCAATTTATCATTTAATGAAATCCAATGATGTCTTATTTCCATTATTTCACTCGTTCAACTGTTTCTCCATTGGCTGGTTTTGCTTAGGGTTTTTTTGGTTTGTTTGTTGTTTATTATACATGTACATGTGTGTTCTCTTTTATTCTAAAGCCTCAGATTTCCTTCATTATTTTCGGCTCCTCTAGCAAAATTTCCAATTTGTTTAGATTGAGATAGTCTGGTGGTATTAACTATTATGAAATTATACTTGTTAAAAAAAAATTCCAACTGAACTTATGCAAAAGGAGTACAGTGGAACTCGGATACAGCGAACTCAGATTCAACAATAGGATACAGATTTCACGGCTTTTTATTCTTTTAAAATCATTTTTAAAAATAACTCCCATTTAACGAAGACAGAAATGAACAACTCGGATTCACTTGCAGAGTGTCTATTTTTTTCTTTAGGATTAGGGTTGGTCCTTCATTTTAGTCGCAGCACTAGGGGTTAGGTAAGGTTCAGCCATTCATTTCGTTTTAAACTTAGCGTTAGGGGATAAGGTTAGATTTAGCCGTTCATATGATTTGATAAGAATAAATAGGCCCAAATTATCACTGTCTAAATTTTTTTTAAAGGGAAGAGACATTACAAATATTTTTTGCACTACTCAAACCATTAGATCTATACTACTGGTACCGAAAATATTGAACCATTCTTCTATTTTACTACAAAATTGAAGACGTGTGTCATTATTAAAAATCTATAATATGATAAGCAACCAAAGTTACTCTTGTCCAATAGCTTTACATTCAACCCCTATGCATGCACTTCACTGTCTCTTCCCCCCACACCCAAACCAACCACCAGACGACAAAAAATTAAGGCTGAGGCAAGGCCTATAAGTATAAGACATATTAGCCCCCTTTATCTTTATTTCTTTCATGTGTACAGAATTGTCTTGCTTTTATGTAAACTTCATTCTTTTTCTTTAGGCTACCATTCATATTATGCGCCGTCCAACATCATTTCAGACTCTCTTTATGAATGCTCATGTTGCTAAAGGCTTGCTGATCATTTTGTGGTTTGTTTGGGGGGTTTGAGGGG
>NW_004797519.1:380044-381482 GCF_000002075.1 Aplysia californica | reverse complement strand
CCCACCCCCTCTCTTTCCTCCTGAAAAAACAGCGCTTTTTTTCTGTTCCGCTTTCAATTCAACCCTCACTCAACACACCACCCTTTATCTCAAATGTAGTCGTTACACGTCACACAAATTTTCTTCACAACAAAATGAGAAAGGAAACGGCGCCAAATTCCATGAGGTCACGACAGAATCTGATTAGACAGGACTGAGGTTTATGACCCCCTCAGACGCACTTTAGAAGGAAAACCCATTTCATGGACTTTATTAAACGACGTGGAGTTAATGAGCTTGCTCTCGTCCTTGACAAATGCTCGAGTTTTCAATACGGATTACAGTTCACAAATACAAGTTTTAATCTCCGAAAACTGAACGAAGAGCCGTCTAATTTGGATAAAAAATTATATAAGAAGAATACTAGATTAGTGTTTGTTGAACACTTGGTCTTGTTATGCACACAAACGGCAGATGAGTTTTGACTGAAATGTCTCATTGGTTGATGCTATCCGATGAGTGCACTGTGTAGTTACAGGAGCACACCACGAATGTTATGTTGCTTTTACAATTACTTACTTGAATTACTTGAATCTAGAACTGGGGTCTTAGGAAGACGGGATGCTCCATGCTTCCTTGCCCCTCTTCATGAGGGTCCATTTCAGTGTGGGCAGGCTGATTGTCTCCATCGTCAGCTGGTTGTTGTAGCGTCTGATGGGGTCACGCAGCCTGTAATGTACTTAAAAAGATTTTTGACAGTATTGATTTCTTATATAAGAACAAAAGAATATCTGTATTGTTTTACGTTGTTAGTTACTGGTCCTTTGTCAGTCACCCAAGGAGGTTATTATCAGGTTATATAGTAACCTTGTTGAAAGGTCCAATTGCGGTCAACACACTATCACTCTAACCACGAGTGCCCCCCCCCCCTCTTTTTTTTCCTTTGGAATCCACACACCTCCATTTCAAATTTTGTTTTCCATGGGAGGGGGGGGGATGTTTACGTCTAATTTTTGTTTATTTTTCTATCTTTTTTGTGGAGGTAGAGGTGAAGGACTGCGATACAAACAAAAATAGTATTATCAAACCAAGCCAATGTTCATTTAAGGGCGACTATTTGTTTGGGTTTTTTTTTTAATCAAGCAATGTTTTTTTTTATTTAATGTATATATTTTAACGCCCCCATCGACATAATTTAGATCATTTAGGAGACGTGCCTCCGACCCTGCCTGGCAGGGCCAACCAGAGGGGAGAGGGGTCCAGTCCAGTATCCCATCAGACAGACAGAGATACTCGAAAAAAAATATATAATATTTAAAAATCTCCACTATTCGGGTCTCCTGGTTGCGACAGCGAAGCACCTAACCTCCACACCATAGACGCCGGTAGCAACCCAATTTTTTTTTCTTTCACATTTTGTTGGAAAAAAAAGGAAAAGAAAAAAAAATGCTCGTTGACT
>NW_004797519.1:378685-379864 GCF_000002075.1 Aplysia californica | reverse complement strand
AAAAAAAAAAAAAAATTTAAAAATTTGAAAATTGAAGAAAAAATATGGTCAAACTGGAGGGAAAATGCCGATAGTTTCGAGTTCGTTATTTTGACGAGCGCCTGATTTCACCACGATGCCTCACATTATAGGCTTAACGCTCCTATCAACACTGTTTGGTCATTTAAGAAGAGGCAGGACTTCCGAGTTTAACGTCCATCCCCGAGTTTTTTATCGACTTGTGTGTAACACCACGGACATTCTTCGTTAAAATTTCTGATGCACGTCATAAACGAACGTACGGTCTCGAAATGTGCTCACTTTGGTGGCAATATAAGCCGCCGTTTGCGCAAATCCAGTATCGCATCAATTTGCCACCGAAACTAAAGCTGAGAGATTTTGATCGTGTCAGAGCTAACTAAGGCATGGCTGCAGGATGGAGTTGGAGCCCAAAAAGTTGTCAGAAGGCTTGCAGTGTCACACTCTGTCGTAGTACACTTGAGGCAGCGCCACCAATCCACTGGATCAGTCCTAGAACGCCCACGTGCAGCTCAACCCAAGAAGACCACTCAGAGTGTTTGCAAGTGGTCCTCCACTTATGTTGAAGTCTACTGTTTTTTTTAAGAACTTGGCTGTGCGGCACTTTGCGAGCGACCAAAGTTCGGTTGTATCCATAGATTTACACTATAGGCAGAGGCACTAGATACAGTACGCCCCTCTCTCGCCTTGCTGTGCGATGGCTACATTCGACAGCTTTTGGCAAGCTGTATGAAGGGGTTCATGCTAAAGCAATAGGCTAGGCATGTTTTCTCTCTCATAAAGAACAGGCGAGGCTTGGCCCTTGTTTGTTGTTTTTTGTTTTCTTAACGTGGCGCCGTCGGTAGCCTAGGCTACCGGACTCGTAATCGTGAGATTGCAGGTTCGGGGGTTTGAGCGTCGGCTCGGTCCGACGTTGTGTCCTTGGGAAAGACACTTTGCAGGAATTTCCCATTTGGCTCGGTCCTTTCGGAGACAGGCGTTAAACTAGGAGGTCCCACCTCTTAAACAACCTAATAGTGTTGATAGGGGCGCTAAACCCATACAATTTCACCATTTTTTAAAACAAACAAACAAAAATAACAACAAAACAACGTATTTCTTCTTCAGCACCCTATCTACGAGATGGTTTATTTCTTATTTACAGAATCATACATATGGCCG
>NW_004797519.1:340813-377425 GCF_000002075.1 Aplysia californica | reverse complement strand
CCCGCCCCTCTTCATTCCATTCCCACTTATCATTTCGCATTTTCTGCCATGTTCATTCCTGTTTACTTGGGATTCAAACCTCTATACTGTCCCCGTCGTTTTATGCAAGAAAAATTCTGAAATTATGCAAAATGAGCCCAAAAATGTGAAATTATGCGATTCTGTTAATTTTAACAAAGAATGATAAAGGAAAATAATCCGAAATTAAGCAAAAAATTATCAAATTTTGCTAAATTATGCGGGCCGCATAAAACCACGGGGACAGTCTATATTATCCAGGTGAAAGGGGATATTGAAATGTGTACATTCAGATTTGTGTGCATCCGACTACTGGACTGTCTGCAGCCCATCGACAATAAAAAAAAAACCAAAAAAACTGTTGTTTAAAAACTTTTTGAAAACTACACCCTGTCGTAAAAATAATAATATCAAATTTGGAACCAGTGTATCAATAGTAACAAAAGCTAATGATTCGCGCCTATCTCTTTCTCTTGCTGGATCATTTAGATCACAAAAAGGAAGAGCATTGTATTTTGAACCAAGATTGCATCGTGTAGTATTTTCTTATAAATCACAATTTAAAGGAGATGCAACTGTCAGTTTTAACTGAACATGATAGTAATACAATTAATGGAGGCCTACATAGGCCTACCCCTCAATATTAACAAACTAGGGCATTTCGGTAGCAGACGGGTGTATCAAAAGTTGTGAACTGAGGTTTGTAGAAATTACAATGATAAGAGTGAGAGAGAGAGAGAGGGAGAGAGAGAGAGAGAGAGAGAGAGAGAGAGAGAGAGAGAGAGAGAGAGAGAGAGAGAGAGAGAAAGAGAGAGGAGGGCGAGAGAGAGAAAGAGGGAGAGAAAAAAAGAAATGGAGGAAGAGAGGGGGAGAGAGAAGGAGAGAGGGGTGAGGGGAGAGGGAAATGGAAAGAGAGAGAGAGAGCGAGAGAGAGAGAGAGAGAGAGAGAAATAAAGAAAGAAAGAGAGAGAAATCAGGTAGTACCTGACTGATTTTATCATATACAGCCATGTGTACAGATTATAACGTTCCTTTAGTATTGGCCTTATTCTTCAGTATGTTTTTCAATAGAGGTGTGTTTTAAATGTTGAAAGCATAGCTCTAGACTTACTCACAGGGTTTTATTCCCATACAGAATTACATAATATGTTGGGGCAGGAAACCAATTTTCCCAACAACCAATACCAGTTTGGACAAAACCATCCAAATTAAACCTGGTGATATAGCCCAAATTCAAAGCCAAGAAACTTTTATCTAGGGTGTTCTGTGAGAATATAAAGAGAAGCACACTGCTTGAATAATAATAATAATAATAATAATAATAATAATAAAGATTACAGTCATTAGGCTCTAAGAGAAAGAAAGACAAAGAACAAAAGACAAAGAGAAGAGGATTCAGCTTCCTTTCGACTATAACTATAAGTTATAAGAGAGTGGGACGAAAAAGAGTAGAAAAAAGAATAAAAAGGATGAAACAAAAGAAGAAAAACTGATTTTACTAATCTGTGAGTAAATGCATGGATGGTCACCAAAGGTCTACATTTCTACAGACACACACGACATGTGCATATACTACATGCATACAGTAGTGGAGTCTATGGTTTCGCCAGGTTTTGGGTACAAGGAGATTGTTCAAATTGAGAGAAAAAAATCAGAGATTTTCTTTTGGATTAACTGTTTTCAGATTAACTGTGTTCAGTTTAAACAGATTCTACTGTATATTCTGTCCAACTTGATCTAACAAAATACCTGTCCAAGAGAATCACTTTCTTGTACAAACAACCTCTTCCCACCGCCACCTCCCATCCCCTTGCATTTTTTTCAATATTATAATGACACTGTCCATTAGAACCACCTATGTAACATGACCACTTTGGGTTCGTCTTAGGGATTCTTTCAAATCTAATCTATAAAGAAATAGGAACTCTGCAGTACTTTTGCAAAAATTTGAAAAAAATATTCTTTCAAGATGCTAAAAAACTTGTGACAAAGTGATCCGAGACACGAAATTGCCCGTTTAAGCAATAGCGGTTATGTAACACACATGGTATAAAAAACAAGAAAACAGACAGTTGAAAAAACAAAAGGATTGACTTGAAAAAAAGTGTATAGTTTACAGAGCTCACCAAAAGGTGGCTGTTGTCATGGAGATGTGCTGTAAACTATGAACTCAGGGCAACAACAGCAACAATAAATAATAACTTTCCACTAACTTTCTTTACGTAAGAAATTTTTTCTCAGACAAATAACAGCACCAAAACAAAAGTAACAACTGTGTTCTTTTTATTTGTCTCGTCATACAATAACACAATCAAATCTCATACACTGCATTTAAAGTAAATATAATATAAAAGTATTACTTCTTACAAATCAATTCATCAGATGTACAAAACCTATTACACATTTACTCCAACAACACAAGAAAATTTTTTCTGTTGTGGAGACCACATCCACCTCCCTCCCCTACTCGCTGACTGCCATTAACTTGGAGATAAGACACAATAAAACTGTAGGGCACCTACAGCTGCTAGGGAATAAAAAATAAAATAATCCACTTTTTTTTTAATAAAGATATACCACCGTGATTAGCAGAACAAGACACAGCAAACATACTAATAATTCCATATTTGGATAGAAAATATATAATGTATACAAAGGAATCTACTTAAACCTAAATCAGTGCAACCAGTGGATTTTATTTGGTTCAACCGGGTTTTCAGTTTAGAAATATACAGCTCAAATAGAAAAAAAATCTGGGATTGTATTTTCTTTCACTTCACCGCTGTTTTCAGATTAGTCGTGTTCCATTTAAGCGGACTCCATTGTAACTCTGAATACAAAGAAGCAATGTGAAAATTCATAATATATTATATCGTTGACCAATTAATTACTTCTGGCATATGTAAATCTTGGGGAAATATGGCATATCATTTCACAGTTGATAGAAGGCTTGATTTGTTTGACAACTGTATGTTGTAGTGGAAGCCACTTAAGGATGGGCATGAACTGAAATCGAATAGGGCTAATTTCCAACAACACTACATTTTCAAATACAAAGTCTCTCTCTCTCTCTCTCTCTCTCTCTCTCTCTCTCTCTCTCTCTCTCTTTCTCTCACTCAAACGAACACATGCAAATACACATATTATATATATACACACTCCAACTTCTACACATATATGCAAACACTCATACTCTTATGCACACTTTTTTTTAAAGACAAAACCTGATCAAATTTTCTCAACAATGTTTTTTACATTCTTTCTCTCCACACAGGATACGTTCTGTAAACTTCAAGACTCAAACCAAGAGTGTTATGAGTATGAGCTAAATTTCGTATACATGACTGAGGAAACAAAGCCTGTGGTTTGAATTTCTCTCCCTTCCAAGCATCTTTTTCCAGCAAGTAAAACCATTCAGACATTTTGAGTCCAGTCATACGGTTTCCACCACTGCTCAAACTGAAGAACTTTGTTCCTTTGGCTTTCAAAGTTCTCTTTATGTGGTTTCCGCCATAATGTTGGCTCAGCATCTATCATTCCTCCGACAATTTCCTGGAGAAGAGTGAAAAATGGTACTATTAAATGACACATTAAAAAAAAAACAATAACAAAGCTGCACGAACTGAGTGAGACTTCTATCCAAACAAAAAGAGTTGAAAAGGCTTTAAGGGCACAACTTGTTACTTGTTTAGCAACATCAATCATGTTATGACGTGCTCTGTAGTCAGTATAGTAAGACGGTAATTTACTTACTCACTTACTCTCTCCCTGTGTACCATCATGTACATAAAGGTAAAAAGCGGTCAATGCCATGTTTGTCTGTTCCTGGCCACTTCCTCTAATCTTTGCATATCTAGGGCCTGGGTGGTTGCCTAATCCCTGACTGTGCTTCTGTAACTTTCAGTTGGCCTACCTCTTCTTCTTTCTCCAACTAGTCTCCAGTATCATATCCGATATATAAAGGTCAATCTTGTCTGTGGCATTCTCAAAACATGTCCTAAATATCTCCATTGTCTCCTTTTTTAGTTGCGTTGATATACTCATCGTGGCTAAATTAGAGGGAAACCTTTTTGGCATAGGTGTCATCCAAATATATGCACCAACATCAGAGCACGACAACGAAGAAATTGAGACTTTTTATGAAGACCTTGATAAGGCAATGAAACATTTAAAATCACAAGATGTAAAGATAGTCGTGGGAGACTTTAATGCCAAAGTAGGAAGTACACGTATAGAAGATATAGTTGGGCCATGGGGACTGGGTAAAGAGATTGAACACGGGGAATGACTGGTAGGGTGGTGCAGAGAAAATAATTTTTTGATATCAAACACCTGATATGAAAATCACCCAAGAAGACGATACACTTGGAAGAGTCCTGGCGATAGAAGTAGAAATCAAATAGACTTCATACTTATTCAGAAACGTTTTAGAAACACAATCAAATCGTCTAAATCACTGCCAGGAGCAGACTGTGATAGTGACCATGTACCAGTCATGTGTAAAATCCGGATAAGACTGAAGAAACTCAAAAAGTCAAAGTATCAACCTAAATTTGACATAGGTCTTTTAAAGACAAATCAAAAACTGAAAAAACCTTTCTCCAAATATGTAAGAAATAAATTTCAAGCCTTGGAAAACATTACTAAATCGGAAGAACTATGGAGGAAAATGAAAGACTCAATAATGGAAGCTGTGGAAGAGAATATCCCCCCGAAAGCTAAAAAAGCTAATAAAAAATGGATGACCCAGGACATATTTAAACTAATGGAAGAGAGAAGAAAGGCAAAATCAAATGTGGAAAAGTACAACATCTTAAACAGGGAAATAAAGACAAAATGCAAGGAAGCAAAAGAAACATGGATAAATGATCAGTGTCAACAAATAGAGAAGAACCAAAACAAGGACAGCAAATACATGCATTCCAAAATCAAAGAAGTAAGTGGGATAAAAGGATGCTCAAATACAGGATGCATAAGATCAAAGGGAGGAGATATTTTAATGGACAACCGGGATGTCTTAAACAGATGGTCAGAATACATAGAAGAACTTTTCAAAGATAATAGAGGAGAAAAACCGGTAATAAAGAATGAAATAAACGGACCACCAATACTGAAAGCAGAAGTACAAGCTGCCATTAGGAAAATGAAACAAGGAAAAGCCACAGGGCCAGATAATATTCCAGTTGAAGTGATTGTCGCGCTTGAAGAACTAGGCACTGAAATAACCACAAAGCTCCTAAATGCTATTTATGACAGCGGTGAGATCCCAGAAGATATGATGAAGTCAGTATTTATAGCTTTACCTAAAACACCAGGTGCCACTGAGTGTGATATGCAAAGAACAATTAGCCTTATGAGTCATTTTACAAAAATATTGCTGCGAGTAATAATGGGAAGATTGAGAAAAAGAATAAGACCAGAGATATCTAAAACGCAATTCGGCTTTGTTCCTGACAAGGGCACCAGAAATGCTATATTCACCTAAACAATGTTAATGGAAAGATGTATTGAAGCACAGAAAGATCTGTATTTATGCTTCATAGATTATTCAAAGGCGTTCGACAAAGTTAGACATGATGAGCTATTTATACTGGAAAAGCTAGACATAGATGGAAAAGATCTAAGAATTATCAGAAATTTGTACTGGGACCAAAACGCTGCAGTACGAATTAATGGAGAATACAGTGAATATAAGCAGATTAGGCGAGGAGTGAGGCAAGGATGTGTTATGTCTCCAGACCTCTTTAACATGTACAGTGAAACAATCCTTAGAAACATAGAAGAATGTCCACGCCTCAAAGTAAATGGAAAAAATATTAATAACATCAGGTATGCAGATGACACAGTTTTAATAGCAGGCTCCGAAAAGGACCTTCAATTGCTTCTAGATACTGTTGTAACAGAGAGTGAACGTAAAGGATTATTGTTGAATGTAAAGAAAACAGAATGTATGGTAATATCCAAAAAAGCAGCCAATCCTAGTTGTAATCTCATTAGCAAAGGGGAAAAGATCCAACAAGTCCAACAGTTTAAATATCTAGAATATATAATAACATCTGATGCCAAATGTTCCACAGAAATAAAAAGAAGAACTGCAATGGCTAAGGCTAGTTTCAATAAAATGAGCCCAATCCTGAAAAATAGAAACATCTCAATGAACACCAAAATGAAAGTCCTGAAATGCTATGTTTGGTCAACCCTTCTCTATGGCTGTGAATGCTGGACAATCACTAAAGACAGTGAAAAAAAATAGAAGCTACAGAAATGTGGTTTCTTAGGAGACTGCTAAGAGTATCGTGGAAGGAAAAGAAATCAAATGAGGTAGTGCTTGATGAAGCCCACGAGGGACAATCAATGTTAAAAACAATCAGGAAAAGACAAATGCAGTTTTTGGGACACCTGAATAGACATAAGGGTCTTGAACATCTAGCTCTCACTGGAAAAATTGAGGGCAAGCGAGGCAGGGGTAGGCCCAGAGCAACATACTTACAAATGGGTGACAGCGAGAGATCAAGGAAACGTAGCTTTTTTGAGAGCATCCGAGCAAAGGAATGAATGGAAAACCATGATCACCGATGTCTGTCGCAGATCTGGCACTGGATGATGATGATGATATACTCAATCCCAGCTCTTTCCAACACTTCATTATTTAGACTGTAACTTGGCTCATTCTTTTTTTTATATGGTCAGGGGTTATCTTAACCACTTATGCTTCAAGTTGATACAAAATGCTGGATGAAAAACAAAAATGTGCACCCAAAAAAAAATAATTTTTAATGATCACAAAAACAAATAGAAAAGGGAAATGTTATACTCAAATAGTCAAAATTGTGAAACTGCCAACTTCATAAGGTGTTGAGTAGTGTACTGAGAGTATACAAAAGACTTTAAAAATTTATGCAGAGCTTCCAGCAGCTGGTGTCATTTTTCGAGGACTTTTGGGTCGCGCCCTGGCAGGGGGTTAAAGGGGGATGGCATCCCCCTTACGTTTGAAATTTTTGGGTTTCAGGGCATCCTAAGTAGGTCATCTCTGGCTATTCAAGCCTAAATTTAACAAGAAAATAAGTGAGAAAAAAACAAACCTAGCATACATTATTTTCTGCTTGGGTTAATCCATATATAAATCCAAAGCCATGCTTTCTCCCTTGTACTGATACTGTACATCCACAACAGTAATATAACAGCTAGATCTATAAAACTTGACTGTTAATGTTCAACTTTATTTCTGCATGTGTTGGTTTGCACCATATAATGTGTAGAATCCTCATTATTATAATAGTATAACAGCCAGAATCTAGATCTAAAAAATAGCTTGACAGCTTATATTCAACTTAAAACCACAACAATATGTACAAATAAACAAGTGTGGTGAAAAAACCAAGCTCTCTTCAGAGTTTTCTTTTCTTGGCAGGCCCAAGATCTATTGAACCACAATCGTCATACATCTTCCTCTTGTTTACAGTGCTGGTGCTCTGCTTGTGCAAGTGAAAGTAAAAGAAACTGTCTACACTTTCAAATAAAAGAGCACTTCCGGTATGGGTTGGCTATTGTTGACTATTAACTATTAGTAATTACGGAAACTTTTTACGACGCATTTTTGAAAATAATTTTTCTTTTAATTTTTTTTTTTTTGCATGAATTTTCACTGAAATTTTTCCATTTGCGGAATTTTTCTAATTTGCGGAAGACTGGAAGCACTGTCTATGGTCAATGTCACATTAAAACAGCACATCATACGACTATCTCACCCTTCCAAAGTATGCTGGGAAAGTCGCCTCATCTTCAATGACAGTAGCAAAACCTCCCTGGAGGCCAAAGTCCACAGCAAAGTAAGGGAAGCCCTTCGGAATCTGAACACAAAAATAGATTTGCAAATGCATTATTAAATCAAAATCATGAGAGGAAATAATAATTTTTAAAAGTCAAAAGACCATATCTAAGTTTCCACAGTTTGATGTGGAACCAAAGACACATGGTCCCTTCCTGGACCAGAGACTGACTTGTCATAGGATTATTATCCAATCCCAAACACCACCTAAATACCCCCTACCCCAGTCAATATTTCTAGCCCTCTCCCAATTTTCTGGTTGGTCCAGGACGGTCTTCTGATTGGTTTTAATTCCTATCTGCTTCTTCGCCCTAGCTGTCTAACTAAACAACTTCACTTGTACACCAATTAATCCACATTTTCATGAATGTCCCACTCTCTGACCAAAACACAGCGCCTCGTGCCTTGTTCATTTTACACTCTCTGTTCATTGCAGACACAGACGTTCATCATGGAAAAAAAAACATTCAAGCTGTGCTCAGATTTTTTTAAGTTTTAACCCTTCCAGCTCCAGCCATTTTTGTGCACTCCCTAACCCCAGTCCCAGCCAATAAAGCAGTATTTCCGAAAAAGAGGCTTTCAATATTCATTCTAAAAAGTGATGTAGTATCTTTGTAATGAAGTTTGGATTATAACATATAACAATGTTTAAAGGTAAATGAAAAAATATCATGAAAATTAAAGTTTAATTAGATTTGCTAATTTCGAAAAATGCGCAAATTCAGTACCCCCTGAAACTGAGAATATACGCTCTTGGGACAGAGGGAGGTACAAGCGCTGCTGAAAATATACACGCATGGGGCTGGAAACGTTTAAAAAATAAGTTAAAAAGCATCAAATTCAAACAGGCATAACTTGTTCTTGGTAGAGAAACTAATAAATATCAGTTTAAACTTGAAGGTCTCACCGAACCAACAGTCACACTGCAAATATTAGTGGAATGAGATTTCCTTCATAATTAGTAATAGGAAAATCCCAATAGTAGTCCACAGCAAAAAGAAAAAGCTCCAGGACAATGATGGGAGATTTAGTTACACAGCCAGCTGCACATCATGAGAAATGACCTGCCATGTAGGCAGGGGCTTGGCGTCACTTCCACAGAAGGTGGCGCCAAGAATAAATTTATGCTCAACAAAAAGTATTGCCTACTTATTACAGGCCTATAATCTGTAGACTTACTATACGCCTCTTCGTTTAACTTTAATACTGATACAGGGACACCTATTATATCCATGTGAAAAGAATAGATATGTGCCGGTACAATCTTTTATATAGAGAGAGAACTGATGATAAAGAACCAAGTTCGGCGCTCAAGATGCGCCAATCACATCACATTTTAACTGTTCACACACAAAACAATAACTTCCCACGGATCAACAGAAAAGCCCACATTCACAGTCAAGAACACGCATGCACTATTGCCCTCGGGGCGTCTTGACATAATTACCCCATTCCCTGATTCGCCTGCAGTTCTGGTTTCTAGAAAGCAGACAATAAAACCTATTTTTACACAGTTCGCAACGATGCCATGTCCAGGCTAACTACTACTCCTTCCCCTCCCTACCAAACAGGCGCCAAATCCATCTTGGCCCTTTGTTCCAACAGTACAATCTCTTAGAGTGATGGGAGTACCTGTTGTAGCATTTTTGGCTGAGTTATGTTCTTGGGGATATCTCTCGTGTCTTCCGTCAAATGTCTGGATGGGTATTAAAGAAACTTTCTTGCTATTGTTGGAAAGAAAACCTTGTTTTCAATTGACTGAATCAAATAGTTTATAGATCATTTTGAATTATTTTGACCAGACTTCACACCTAAACAATGAACACCCAGATGGGTTCAGGCAGAGACACTGGTTCAGGTAGCGCCGATCTGGGCTCGGCGCCCTCAGTGACGTCAGACGTAGTGAACGAAAGACGCTGGGAGACCCTTGCCACAGGCCACGGGAGGCTTACCCGCCCTCCTCCCACAGGCCTAATTATAGACACATTAACTGAAGACTGGCGTACTTAGGGACGAACACTGGATAAGAGATTTGTTTGAAAAAATATTGTGATATTTTGTTAAGTTTTGGAAAATCATATTCCTTTTTTGAAAATCCCTTCTCCATTTCAAAGGGAGGCGCCATGGCGCCATTTGCGCTTGGATAGCCACGCCACTGCATGTAGGTGGGACAGTGTCTAATACTGCAGACGGTCTAGAGACCAAATCTCTTGACTCACCGCACGTCTGACATCTTTCTTGCTCAGGTCTATCAGCTTCTTGTTGTCAGCCCACTCAGGTCCCACTTCCTGAATAGCTTTCTATGGGAGTGGAAAAATGTTTACAAATTTGAATAAAAACCCACATTTTCAAACAAATAACAAAATAAACTTGAACGCGTCATGATACTGCTGTCAATGTCCTTTTCACTTTTGAAATGAAATTGGAATAAACAAAATGTTATGTGTAGTACATCGCACTTGAGTTCATGAGTAACAGTTCAGTGAAAGTGTCCAGGCTGTCCAAACGTCTCTTATTTCAAAAGTTCTCATCATCTATTTCCTTGAACGACATCAATGGAAAAAAACAGACTTTCACTTGAATAACACAAGATGGCTTCAGTGGCAAAAATGGGAGAGTTACATTTTAGAGATTCTGAGAATTCGCAGTTTCAAAATTTGGACCCTCATATCTAAAAAAAGATCATATTTTCTCAGCTTATTTGTACAAGGAAGACCCTGTTAATTTTATCCCTTTAAAATATTATTTTATATTTTACCGTTGAGTCAAGAAGCCCCAATGGGGTACGACTCAAAATAATGTTTTAAAATGTGACCGCTGTTTTTCCCCACTGTAGTCTTCACATACTTTGAAGTAGATAGGGGACAGGTCCCCCACTTCTCTCTCCAGGGGCACACACTCTAACGCTGTGTGTGGGAAGTGCTTGATATGCATCACAGTTTCCATGATGACAACATCCTGGTCTTGAGCAGCAAACATCTGGACCAGACTCTTGCGGAAAAGCTGGAAATAGAAATAGAAATTATGAGATACTGATTTCTTTGACAGAGGTTGGTGGGTGCCCTGGTGTTGTCTGGTCCTTCTTTCCTGTCAAACAGCTGTTGTTATTATCACGCCTCCTTTCCTTTGTATGTTCCTCTACTAATCTTCATCATTAATATGACCAATTTCTGCTTCTTCTTTCCTATCAAAAAGCTGTCGTTCTTATCTCTCCTCCTTTTCTTTGTATATTGCTCTCTAATAACGCTTCTAATCTTCGACATTTATATGATCTATCTGTGTTGCAAGTACCAACAAACTCTTACTAATTTTAGACTAAAACTGAGTTCTTCAGAGTAAAGAGAAGCATATCAACATAATTAATAAGTCATCCCGTGAGTGAGAAAGGATGAAACCAACACGTGAGTGAGAAAGGATGAAACCAACACATGAGTGAGAAAGGATGAAACCAACACGTGAGTGAGAAAGGATGAAACCAACACGTGAGTGAGAAAGGATGAAACCAACACGTGAGTGAGAAAGGATGAAACCAACAGAAATAACACAGGGAAAGAAAGAAGAGCAGTACTCCCCGACCACCCCCTAAAAAAAAACAACTGAGGAAATCAAGAATAGAAGAACGATAGATGGTCAGGACAGTTCGGCGAACAAAAGGCAGAGCAAAGTAACTGCTCATTTCATGATTTTGACCCAAAAATGCAAAACTCTTGATGCCTATTATTGAGATCAGTCCCTTACGAAACTTTACCATTTTGAAAACTTCTACAAATTTGGATGTAGATATGTCATCCTATTTTGACGCGAGAAGGATACGGGCCAGAATTGTGTTATAAAAAAACCTGCAATAAAGCCAAAAAACTCCATTTTGTCAAATACATCACTCTGCCTTGGGACGGCAGAGTTGCATAACTACACACAATAGGGTAATAGGGTCAGTGTTAGACTGGTCTTAGTTTTAGTGTAGTAGAGGTGATTCGGCGATCGCAACTGTATAAGTTCATATAAGCACCAAGGGATGGATGTCAACAGAGAAGTCCTTACAGGGAATCATTGTCTTACTCAGCTCACTTCTCTAGCTTCAACAGCACAAAGTCTGCTTCGACTATCAAGGAACCCCGGAAATAGTGGGTCAAAAGAGTGTGACAAACATACAAGGTAGAGGAAAATGACGATAGCAAGGATTAGGAAAGAAAAAGCAGTTCAGGCACAGTTACGAGCATAAGATTGAGGAGTCAGCCCATTTAGATGTACAATTCTACTGAGCATAAGAACTCAAGAGGTTATTGTCCCCCCTTTGGGAATGGCCTAAAGACACTTCAGACAGTGGCACTTCCCCCGCGGGTATTGTCTACATTCTATGTTCATGACAAGGGTGCATGCTACTAATTAGGTTTATGTAGCACGTCAGGAAATAAATCAGTTGCAGTAAACATAAGAAAAGCATCGACATCAATATTGACACATTAAAGACCAGATCTAACATGCAATGCCTTTGTAAAATAGCACATCAAACAAAAAGCATTATTTGAGAGTAAATTACGCCACAGCCGTTGTCTCGTGTCATCCTAGGAGTGAGGAAGACACGTCATGGCTCTTCAAGCCAATCTGTCCTGCACCATTATTGAGCACTCAGCCTTCTTTTTAGTAAGACCTTGCGACACAATTAAATAAACACTAGAGACACAATTAGGTCATATAAGTTACGAAGATTAGATGTGTTACAAGAGAGTACTAAACATAAAAAGGAGAGATAAGAACAATAGACAGTAATTGATAAGAAAAAAGGAGCAAACCACACCAGAGCACCCACAAACTACTCACTTCTGCCTCCTGTCTAATTCTTTTTAAAAATGTTCTCTGTCCATTGGCTTCTTGGTTGTCCTCTCTCTAACATTTAACTCCCAGCACTGTTTTCAGTTATCAATCATGCATCACTATGTGTCAAAAAACATCAATAAAAATTTTTGCACAGCATTTAAGAGTGATTTCTCGACTCCGAGCAAAAGGAGTTCTTCATCTTTTGATATATGTGTCACGATGCGGTGGACTCAGGCGCTCGTCAATTTAGGGGTATATGGTGTTATTGGTATCATCTTAAAGCCTGCCCATTTCCCTTGCTTTTGACGACAAAAATATCCATTTATCTTGGATGCAAGTCAAGATATTGGCTATTGAAGGAAGTGGGGTTGCCTGGTTTCTGAGGTATAATTGGCCTGAAAATGGTCGCCAAAGTTGAGTTATTTCCTTAGCTTAAAGGTCTGTGGAAACTGAATATTTACCTCTTTTATGCCTTTGATCAATGTTTTTCAGTAAAATTCACACATAAATATGTTCTTTGGTGGGCATGAAAGGTGTTGAGCCAAAAAACAAAAATTTGATAAAAATTCCCAAACCTGCAGAAATATGCCAGTTTCTTGACTTTCAATTTTTTTGATGAGCGTCTGATTTCACAACAATGCCTCACATTTAGTCTCGTCAATGAATCTATGCCATTTTTCTGTTGAATCTAACCACGCTACCCACCTGCATTTCCTGCCAGATGTCTTCGTCAAGAGCTGTGCCAGCAGAGACGTGCTGCATGGGAACAATGAGACAATGTCCTTCTGTCAGGGAGCGATGTTGGGGCAGGCACAGGTAGCTCTGAGCACAGATGGTAGAGGGGAACCATAAATATATATACCTTGACAAAACAAACTTCATACAACCAGAGAATTTCTTCCAGTTAAGCAGATTTCATGTTACAGGGAAGTTGCAAAGCATAAGATAAAAAGGTGAAAAAAAAACTGGCGATTTGAAATCCTTTCGTGGTAACAACATTTTCATGTTTAATAGATTTGTGTTAAAAACTACCATGCATGCAAATGGTACACTTGACTAGTGTCATACTAAAGGGAAATGAATACGGTTAAGAAAAGATTAATAAATAAATTAACACATCTCCTAAACTGTTATTGTCAAGTGTAAAAAATATCATCATTGAGCCTGGCTTCCCCAGGTCGCCACAAATATACAATATAGCAGAAACTGTGGTATTCTCAACTTCAAGCCTGAGAAGACAGATACATGTCTGTTATTGCATTTTCTTAGGAGCTTATTAAACGGTATTCTTCTTAATGTTACAAATGTAAAAAACTGAGATAAATAAAGGAGTGGCAAATCTATTGTGCTGTAAAGAGAAAAATTTGTTGAGACATACAATGGCTTTGAGAAAAGACTTCAACAGACGGGACTCGTCTGTTCTACTAGTGGATAAAACAAACTAAGGAAATCAATAACAGAAATTTAATTACCTTACTGCCAATAGCAATGATCAAATGTTTCGGAACCTTGTCAAAACATCTGTGACACTTTTCCATTGCTGCACTGATCTTTTTATGCTCTGAAAGGAAAGAAACACAGTCATGTCCAGTGGGTTAACTTTTTAGATTTAGAAAGAATTTTAAGGCACTCGCAACACAATGAGGTCATAATATAAGTTGCGACGGTAAGCGGTGTTACAAGAGTAACAAACACAAAAAAGGAGGAGGAGAGATCAGGACAATAGATGTCTCATAGGAAAAAAGGAGCAAATCACACCAGAGCACCCGCCAACCTGCCACAGTGGGTTCACAAAAAATATATCAAACACAAAGATGGTCTCTCAGTGTGAGAGAAAAGTGAAATGCACAACAAATAGACTAATAGAGCATGTTGTCACATAAATAAAAATCTACCAGGGCTTTATGTATATGTATGTGTGTGTGTGTGTGTGTGTGTGTGTGTGTGTGTGTGTGTGTGTGTAGGTGGGGGGTATCTTAACATGAATGGTGCTCGTTAGCACTTCATTTTCACTGAAAACATAGGTCCCTACAATTTATTTATACCAGAGATACCAACCACAGAAAACTGAAATGAGTACTGGAAAATATGAAAATGTGTATTTTCAGGGGGAAATGTGTATTCCCCACGACCGACCGACCAACTAGTAAAATGTTCAGGGTGTCCAGCAATATTTCCTGATAAAAAATTTACCAGCTCATCAGCTTGCAAAGAATGAAGGGTCCCGATTCAGCACATTGCCTGCACCAACATGCGCTTTGCAGAGAGCTCTATCAAAATTCTGAAATTTGCTTCCAAGTTTTTGTCCTCTGTTGTTGCCTTCCCCCCCCCCCCCCCCCCCCGAGTGTATTTAAAAAAAACAAAAACAATAATCCCCTCCCCTATTCCGTAGTCCTATACTTCGCTCGCAACGCAGTTACTCCCACTAAAGACGGTCTTTGCTCATACGATGCCGCATTTATTTATGATGCGAATGCGCGCAGGTTCAGTGACCGGTCACGATGGCGAGCCAGACAATCTAAAAATCGGACAACGCTTGTATTTTCTTTTCTTTCTTTCCCACACATGACAGCACAGAGACGAGTCCGAGTGTTGATTAAATTTTATCGTATCGGCGACACAGCGTTTACACTGCACAACCCGTATGTCACAAATGTTGCGTTATCAGACTACCACTGGCAAACTTCTCGGTGGTAACGAAAGCGAAAGTAGATCTTGATTTTCCCAATCGAGCATCGGTGTCACATACACTTCCGCCTGCCGCCATGGCCGCCTGTTCGTGTGAAACGTACTCTCGGAAGGGGAAAGGGTGAACGAATATAATATCACAATCGTGACCGGCAAAAATGAAGTTTCTGACCTTATCGGACTTGGTTTTCAAATATTCCAGTTCCACGATACTGATACTATTTTGGCAAAAGATGGGACTTGAGATAATTAGGTTTACTCGCCCAAGCTGAATGTCGTATTGTACGCATTCCATTCCAGGATGCGTATTTTTTCATGAAAAGTCGTATTCGCGTATTTTCTGCAAAAAATCGTACTAAAATACGTAAAATCGTACTGGTTGGCATCTCTGTTATACCCATCTTTTGCGTGGATCATATGATTAATATACAGGCTATATACAACTCTAAAGCGCTGTGCTTCTCTAAACATTGCTAAAAAATAGCCACTGATATTTCAGCCCAATCTAAAATATCAGAATTTATCTACCAGCAAATGGAACTAAAACATTGAAAAGGGAAAATATTTTCCTGAAAAAAAAGGTATATCCATTTCAACATCACTTACGAAAATAAACAAAATAAAATCTGGAATAAGCATATTTATGTAAAAGTACCAGTATATTTTATGTGTGAAGAATGGAATATTTACTGACCATATATGGCGGCTGATCTGTCTTTGTTGAATATGTTGTCCTCATTCTGTTTCCGGGCTGCCTTATCCACAAACATATCATCCACATCCAGGTCCCTGTCAGTGGACTAAGGAGTGGGAGCGAGACAGAACCAGAGAGGAAATTTGAGGATAACATTTGTAATGGGAAATAACAGACCAAAAAAAAAAACGTCTTTGTATGTGTTATGTCCCTTTACTAAGCAAGTTGGAGAGAGAGAGAGAGAGAGAGAGAGAGAGAGAGAGAGAGAGAGAGAGAGAGAGAGAGAGAGAGAGAGAGAGAGACAGGGAGAAGAGGGGGGAGAGAAAGGTGGGGGGAGGGAGGAGGACACACTTCCCCATTTATGTATCTATTACAAAAGACAATCACATCAAAAAGTTAGTTCTGACCAGCTAAAAAAATAGTCTTTGCACACATTGGCTAAAATCAACCAACAAATCATACAAAAACAAGGGACAATGATAAACGGAGCAGAGATATGAATGCTTGTTCGTGATAAATATCAGCAATCTAAAGCGCTCAAAGCTTATATTTATATTAGGCAGAGTGATATATAAGTACAATCTATTAATATTATTACTATTATTACAGCAGATCCCGCTACTACCTTAAGAATGATCAGAAAAAGAGCAGTGACTTACCCTTCCAGCCAAACGGGCAAACATGGCATTCTGATCTTCTGCTGTGCCAGTTTTTTCTTGTTCAACCTTGGAGGGGAAAAAAGGAATATTTCTGAAACTGAAATATGGATTACCTTTTGGGGAGTTAAATATTTTTTCTTTTTTTAGAGCCAATATTTTGTGTGACCAGAAATTATCTTTCTTTTTACCTGAGAATAAACTGTTTTCTTACCTGCTCAGAAAAGCTATCCATTTGAACATAACTAACAGACTAAAAATGACTGATAAAATAGAAGACAGAGATAAACATAATTGTGTAAGAGTGTGAAAGTCACTTCATGGAAAGTCACTTTTTTGCCTTTCGAGCCATGTAGCTGATAATAGCGAAGTGCGTCTTACGACTGATATTGAGCGGGGCAGACATATATGGTGAGTAGCAATTCCGTTCTACACACTTTTGAAATTTCCTTCACATGATTTATATTGACCGGCAGCGACACATATGGCATTGTGTTGTGACAAGAAGGAAAGGCATGTTTGATTTCTTAGCTTGCTCCTACACATACATTAGTTTTTGGGGATATACAAAACACAGTAGCCCTTTTCATATGGCTAACTAGATTTAATTAACCAGCAATAATTTAGTGTTTTCTTGTCTTCTCATTATTATTTGACTTTAAATCTGTACACCATCGTACATAAGAAGAATACATATGTGGAAAAGGAATCATGTCGATCTAAGAGCCATTTTCCTGCTTTTCTCAGACATGAAAACCAAGAGCACCAGCAGTGAATGCCACACGGGTCTTTACTGTATAATAAGGATATCCTTTCCATACTGCTTTTGTGCCACTTCAAATCCATTATTTATAGAGATGCCTTTAAGATTTATTTCGAAAAAAACCATCATTACATCAAAAAATGAATTTTAGCTTCCTATTGAAGATAACCTACAACAAATTAATTAATATAAAAGCCTGTAATTAAGAATAAAATGATTTTCTGTTTCAGAAATTTATGTTCACATCATTGCAAGTAAAGTAAGGAATATGAAAAAATTAATTTCTTGCATTTTGCAACAATGTCCAGATATCTTTTCATACAAGGCCAACAGCTATGACATATTTTTCATAACTGATGAGTAGCTGTAAGTGTAAGATTACTTTCACACAATAACATACAAAATAATGATAAGACTACTCTCACATCAGTTCAGACTTAAAGAAGAAAAATTCTTTCACACAGATAAATTGAGTGCAAGATCGCTTTGAAACTAAACTTCCTGCAAAAAGGACTACTTTCACTTTAGTCTAATGAGTGTAAAATCATTTTCATAGAAGACTTGTCACAGAAAAAAGTACCTTCAAACCAAAGGAAAAAAAGCCACTCCTTTTATCAAAATTTTAATTTCTAAAACCCCTGTGAAGTAGACAGTTGAACCAGCTCTACAACCACCAGTCTAAGACAACCATCTGTACAAACGACAACTTCCCATTTCCTCTCTTGCATTTGTTCTATATTGACAATGTCCAAGATGTCCATCCCTTTAAGACAACTTTTCTCCACAACAATAGATGGCCATCTTGAATCATTTTGACAGTACTTTGGTGGATAAAATAAGAAATAAACAACAACCATTAACTTTCTCACTACAAAAAAGTCAATATCAAATAAATACATACCAGAGTTTTGAGATCCAATCTGTCATCATTATCAAAATACTGAGTTCTTTCCCCTTTACTGTCATGAGTGGTAACCTGAAACGGCATTCAGACATGAAAAGAATAAGCACTGAAAACAACAAAAATAAATTTTGGTTAAAATCCCAGCAACATGTACATATGGTTACATGACATAGCTCTGTGAAACATGACCTTTGTGAGTCTCCAGAAAAGGCACAGGTTTCATGTCTTCACTGTCACAAATGTGTGTGTAAAGATGAGATTATTATTCCATACCACAATTCAAAAAAGAATTCTTTTTTTTAAATTACAACTTAACAAGGAAAAAATTACAGTTTTAATTCTAATCATCTTCATTCTTCATATGGTGGCACTTGACGTCACAAATGCAGCAGCCTGTTAAAGCTTCATCAATTTGCCATGCAGCTACTCTCAAAAGGGTACCGGCTCTGGCTAAGACTTGACTCACATTTTTCTTCCTTCCTTTTCTTCCTCCTCTGTCCCATCCATCTTTCGTTTCTCCAACCACAGGCCGAAGCATATCTCCCCTTCCTCTTCTGGATAGCACAACAACATTATCTTCTTCGTTATGATCCCTGTCACCCCCTCTGTCTCTGGGTTGGGACTGTTTGCGACAAGAAAAATCTGGAAGTGAGGACTCTCCCGATTTCGCAGCGTCTCTTGCTTCTCTGGCCGACTTCAGCTTGGCCTCTAGATCTGCTTTCATGTCCTGCACGAAGAGGATAAGTACACAGTCAAACCTGCTCTGTCTTATGGCCACCTGTCCCAATACAGTCACCTCTACTAAAAAAAAATCCACTTCTCCCTTTGCTCCTTTTCTGTATTATAGTCACATTGTCCACCACATCTTCCTATAGAAGACAACCACTTTTCTCCTCTACAATGGGTGCCAACTATGAAAAACTGGATGAAATTTTGAATAATTCAATTCATAAGCTCTTGTTACGGTTAGCTAACGAGACATTCATAAAAGCACAAGCACTACTTAACTCTTTTTAAGATAACACCTCAAAAGCGGAAGCCACAGTCTGCTGCAGATTTAGCTGCTGCAACTGTAATTGAGATAAATTACAACTGCAAACGCGTTATACCCCAATCCATACAATTGAGATTTTTTGGGAGGCAGGCCATTTCAGCCCTGTCTACCAGGGCCAACTTCGAAGAGAGCTACTGTCGTAGCAAAAACTCCACTTCTCAAGACTGAGCAAAGTTGGCACGACTATTTTTGCTGAACATATTATAACTTCTTCCACAGTGTGTCCATTGAAATTCTCTTAATCCCCCCTTTCAAAGAAATATGTATGTTTTTTAAATGTGGAATTCAAATTTTCTAAAAATGAACCTCTCAAAAACAAAGGAAATGATTTCTGATTTTAAAAGAGAAAAACCAACAATCCCACCACTTGTAATTGAACAAGAAACAATTGAAATGACAGATTCATTCAAATATCTTGGTCTTACAATCGACAACAAATTTACATGGCAAAATCAGGTAAACAATATTGTTAAAAAGGTAAATCAGAGGCATAAAAATAAACAAATTGATTAGAAAGGCATCGTGAATAATTGGTAAAGACCCGAGTAGCTTTGAATATCTACACATAACAAATGTTCTTTAAAAAGAGGCGGAAATAATGCTAAGTGACCATAGCCACCCACAGTCATCGGAATTTCAATTATCGACCCACAGTAAACGATACATTTCCAAAAAAACAAAAACAGACAGATACAGAAATTCATTCGTACCAACTGCAGTGAGGTTACTGAACACACAGTGCTACAAAAGAAACACAGAGAGAGATTGAGAGAGAGAGAGAGAGAAACAAAGAAAGAAAGAGAGAGAGAGAGCGAGAGAGAGATGGAGAATGTTTACGGAGCAGGTTGTAGAAAGCGAAACAAGTATTTATCAATGTCCTGTCTTGTAGTGCGTATGCGTGCATGCACCTAACCTTTATAAAACATCTACTGCCATTGTAAACGACTAGGACAAATTTCTCCCTGCGAGATTACTAAAGATTGCCATGGTCATTGTCATTGGCAGTGATAAAACTATATTGACCCAGGTACACAGTATTACAACTATTGTGCGGTCAAAAATTTGTGGTGCAACTTATCCTCAAATATCTCTTTCACGGGTGAATCACTGTCATCCATACTTTGCACGCCAGTTTGTATCAATTTGTCTTAATTTAATCATATTTTGCCATAAATATTGAGGCTAGATTCAAAAACTTTTCTTTAAAAATTTATATAAAATACTACAAATCTCCGTCATGCGGAAAATGGGAGTGTTCACAGCACTTCCCGCTTCTCACACACATTTTGCATACGCATATGATCTACGTCACATCTCAGCAATGACACTTTTTAGTGGCAAAACTTGCTGTAAGAAATTGATTTTATAGTGAACACAGTGTTTGCACTAAAGATTCTCAAAGCATGTGTTCAATAAGCATAATGTCGTAATTAGAAAAAAACGATGGTCTTGCTTTTAAAAGCGACATTGCCCCAGTTTAAACTTTTTAAAATCTGTAGAAACCATCGACTGAGATTTTTTATTAGTATTTATCAATATTACAGAAATTTCTAGAATACCGCGTACAGGGGTTTTGAAAAAAATATTCAACTGTTCAGAAAAATTGATATAAGTCATTGTGCAAAAGTTGGAGAATCTATGTTTGATAGTTAAGGAGATATTTTTTTATTTATTTTTTTTTATAGTCGAGGGTTTTACGGCGATCGCAACTGCATAAGGTCATATGAGCGCCAAGGGGGGGATGTCAACAGAGAAGTCTTTACAGGGAATCAGACTTAAACTGCTCACCTCTCTAGCTTCAACAGCACAAGGGCTGCTTCAACTATCAAGGCACCCCAAAATAGCAGGTCACAAGGGAGTGATAAACTTACAAAAGAAGTAGAGGAAATGACAATAGTAAGGATCAGGAAAGAAAAAGCAGCAGTTCCCTGTTCTGTTGTAGATCAGGCACAGTTATGTGCGTGACATGAATCAGCCCATTTACAATTCTACAATGCTTGAACGAGATATGTCCCCCCTTTGGGAATGGCCTAAAGACACTTCAGTCAGTGGCACTGCCCCGGGGGGTAAAGGAGATATTTGATAATAAGTTGTAAAAAAATTTTTGACCGCACTATAAGCAACACCCGAAACAAAAGATATAGGACACTGTACAAAAAAAACCCCACAAAAAACAAAATAAAAGAACAGCTGTGACATGAAACAACAGCTAGTACTCTTAACACTTACCAAAAAAAAAATATAATTTTTTTAAAGTATCAAAACTGTTGATCAGAGACAATGGAAAGACATACCTGTACATTGGTTGGCCTTTGAGTGTATTCAAAGTTTCTAGTACTCCATCTCAAGAATGAATAATGGAAAGAAAGTAGAGGCCAATTTTAAAACAGAGTCATATGGAAAGTCAGAAACAAAAATCTTACATCATCACCCATAATTTCAGCTCGCAAAATCTTGGCTGCTAAATCGTTGAGCTCTTCTTCGGTCATTATTTTCGGAGGAGGTTGAGAGGTCTCAGCTTTTGGCACCTCTTCGTCAGACTCACTGCTCTCACTGCTTGAGTCACTGCTGCCTTCTGAAGTGAAAATGTTCAATAATTCTTAAAAATCTGTTACTATATCCTGTTTCACACCTGAGTCAAGACAGGCAGTGGTTGGGTGGGGGGAGGGAGACTACTGATAGGTACTAGGTACAGCCTCTATCTGGTCTTTCCTGTCTGTTTGTCTTGCTTTTTCCCTGCACTAAATGGCCACTGTGTTAATGTGCTTTTTGTTTATTCAAACCTGTTGTAAGTATGGGCACTGACTCTCAATACTGGAATGCATACCTTTTTGCGATTAGCATTTTTGTTTTAGTATGAGTAAAGAGAAGCACACCAACACAATTATGCTGATTCGGTGTATAGGACCTCTCAGTGGCACCCTCCATCCATCCCTTTCTTCGCGATTAGAAAGTACAAAAAAATATGGTGCTCTGTTCCACTGTTTCAAATTTCAACTAGAAATATCTGTGACTACTGTTTCAGTACACACAAATTGGGTTTTATTTTTCTTAATTGGTAACCTTATCAATCAACGGGGTTACAAGCCCCACAACCAAATAAATCACCTTTAAATCAATAAAAATTGTATTTATCAAAAAACACATCTCCTATCCTGTATTTTCACTTGATATTAGATGACATATACAAATTTTCATAAGAGCAATTTCAGTACTCTTTCTCGATTACTGAATTTGAATTAAAATAACTGAAAAAAAGTTCCGTTATACAGCATCCACAAAGTGGCTTTTGAGTATGAATAAAGAGAAGCACATAGGCACAATAATAATGGTAATTTGGTGAACATTTTTGTTCTCTTTTAACAAAGAAGAGGAAGTGAAATGTCTTTATTTGAATGACTACGGGCAGAACACGCATGCACAAAAAGCAAAAAGAACTGTATAGACTTCAAGCAATAGGCTTCATCTATGGCAAACACATCGATCAACCACACTATTCCAAAACACAAAGCTCATCCAGAGAAAGGATGTTGAAAATAACAACTAATAATAATAACAACAATAATAACAATGATAATGATAATAATAATAATAATAATAATAATAACAATAATAACAATGATAATAATAATAATAATAATAATAATAATAATAATAATAATAATAATAACTGCATTTATATAGCACATGTCCATGCTCTACACCATGTTCTATGAGCTTTCTAACTATCATTACCCTAGCAGATCCTAGAACACTCAGAAACATTCTTGGCTTCCCTGAAGCATACACACAGGCAGCCAATTAAATGTTCAAACACTAACAAACTAACAAGATCTTTCGGTGTCTGCAAGCTTTTTAAGCCTCTTTTAACCCTCATCCTGCGGGAGCCGGGTTTATGTAGCCCGATAAGCCTATTTCGGCACCTCGCCTACGTTCTGGTCCCGAATCAGTGTAGCTCCTGGCTCATTCGGGTCCCGAGTTGGATCCCCATTCACGCAGGTCAAGTGTGTGTGCGTCAGTCTGCTTGAGTTTGTGTGCGTTTGTGGCCTTCTTCTATAACCGCCTGCATTTGTTCGTAATTGAGGCATACGTTTCATTCAAAATATGCCAAGTTGGTAGCTCTAGATGTTCGTCAATGAAATTATAGAAGAAATTGACCCACTTAGACATGAGGAGCTCGAAAGGATAGTCAGGAAACAAGACTTCCATTTTTCTATACAAAATATTTCAAATGAGCTTGATTTTGTATGAAATGATACTACCTGATAAAAAATAAGCTTGTTTGATATTTTTGAATACCATTGTGTAGGTACAAAGAACAATTTGAGTGTAAAACATTCGGAAATTGACCTAAATTATCCCCTTATGAACCTCAGGTCATTCATAACAACAAGAGCGTCCAGAAAGGTTATTCGAATGAGCGTAACTACTCGTAATGTCTTATCAGCTTGTGAGAGGGGGTTATTCATGTGTTTGTAACACTTTATAAATAGAAAGCTATGAAGGATAGAACGTTATTTTCATCATCGGTTAACACACTACCGCGGTATTCATGGCGAAAACACACGTTTCCCGGCGCGCGCGCTGTACACCAACAGTACACACTGAGTGACCCCGGCGGCCTGCCCGGCACATCTGACGTAATCGGTTGCTGATAAGATACGCATCTAGGCACAGACGCAGGATAAGAGTTAAGATTAAGAAATTTAGATGAGCAAAAACGTTTCCCGAGATATGTAAGTATAAAACATGATCCACAGCAACAATATATTGTGAAGCAGGACAAATTGAATGAGGAAGTAATAAAAGTCAGAAAAAAAAATACACAAACTCACCAGAATGTTTTCTTTTTTTCTCACTTTTTCCTCTTTTCTCAGAGTTCTCAAGACCCTCTTTGTCTTCTTTCGACTTTGAGGAGACATCAGGAGACGGCTGTTTCTTTTTCCATCGAGAAACTACTTGCGACTCTCTAGATCTTGGTCTGTCTCTGTCTCTGTCATATGATCTTGAAAACTCAGCATCACCAGGCCTCATGAAACCCCGAGGTCTGCCTTCCTTACTATTTGAATCTTTTCTGTACTTCGAGGTCCTTTCTTCAGAACTTTCTTCATCAGAACCTAACGGCCTCTGAAAAGTTTTCCTGTTACTTCTTTCCTCATACTGATCTTCCCTCCTTGCACTTCTGTTTTTTCTCTCTGCTCTAGAACTTTCCTCATCTGAATCGGACGGTTTCTGGAAAGTTCTTCTGTTACTTTTTTCATCATACCGGTCTTCCCTTCTCATACCTCTATCCTTTCTGTCTCCCCTATCACGACTTTCCTCTCTGGAATCTTCATTATCATCTGAACCCGAAGGCCTCTGAAAACTTCTTTTATAACTCATGTCCTCATTTCGGTCTCTTCTACCCATACTTGTATCTCTTCTGTCCATTCTATCACCACTTATCTCCCTAGACCTCCCTCTGCCCCCTCTTCTATCACTCTCCTCTGGACTCCTACTGCGTCTTCGACTCCTGTCCCTGTCGTTGACTGACCTCCTCCAAGCATCAGTGCCTTGATGAAATCTCTGTCCTCCACCTGTCCTCTGCTTTTGCTCTGCCTCTTGTAGCATGTTCTCAAGTTTCCTCAGAGACTGCAAATCAACACAAGAGGTAAAAAAGTCACCACAATTACACAGCAAACTCAAGTGGGAAGTGGAAATATACACAATGAACAAGTCACACTTCTTTCAAATTCCTTCATTTTTTTCTATCTACACAACAAACTCGGCTACATGCTGAAAGACCAAATCAACAAGTCACATATGTTAGAAACCCCTTCATAATTTCTGTCTACTCTTGCTTTTCCCAAGCACCATGATACCATCTATGATCTTCTACATAACTAAAACAAAGATACAGCAAATACACCATAAATATCTGTTAACTCAACGATACAGCACATTTGTCATGAGTCCACTTCTTCACTAATTAGCTTTTGTTTGCTGAACACAGCATAAACCCAGCAAGCAGCCAGCCCCAAAGCTGACATTCTGTATCCAAGAAAAGCATCACCAAGAATAAATAAAACTTTTATATGAAACCACATCTTTATGAAAAAAATTGGACTTTCAGAGCATAAAAAAATGCCAGATGCCAAGACATCAAGTTAGCGACTACAAACTGTATGACTTTGAAAAGCAGACAGATGTAATGTTCGTAAAATATGACATTAACCAAAAGACATGTTTTTAGAAAACAAAATAAAATAAACAGCATTACTGTACAACAGTACAGGATACAAACTAAACATTATATCCATAAAACAAAAAATACATTGAAAAATCTTCATGACAGCAGATTTCGGGAACTACAAATTTTTAAAACATGGCAATCCAAATATTTCTTACTACCTTGAAACAGCAACTCAAATTCTGATAAAGAAATCAAACATACACCGTATCTTTCAGCAACTACTTCCTCAAGGCTTCTTCCCTCATCCTCTGCCTGCTGTTTGAAGCGTTTGTAAGCAGTGCGTAACCATGACAACCCTCCATCACCAGCCACAGACCCTTGTGAAACGACAGCAGTGGAGCTTTTCGAGGGAGCCTCCTCTGGCAATCCAGTGCCACCATTTTTCCAGTACGGGTTCAACTCCCTTGTATGTTGACCAGGCTGTTGAGAGGAGGGAAGAGGAAACATTTAAAATTGTTTATATACTCTTACTGTGAGTTCAATACAAGTCACAAATACAGTTGAACCTGCTCTAACAACCACCTGTCCAAGACAATCGCCTGTACAGATAACCACTTCCCACTTGTGATTTTTCTGTATTATAAAGACAATCAAAAACGCCCACCTATCTAAGACAATCACTTTACCCCTGACAATGGGTGAGCGTCTAAGAAAGTTACTACTGTAGATCATTTTAGTGGCTAAACTCTCACTTTAGTGCTTTGAGTAAAGGAGAAGGAAAGAAATAAGGCACAGACAATGCACTACCATAAGTATCTCGCATATACATCAGAGCAAAAGATGTCAGAAGTGTAATGGTATCAGTAAAGGGGTGGCACCTCCTGTTCACTTGCAGTAAGCAGGGAACATTTAATTTACTAGCATACTCTAAGAGTGAACAGGGTTTTTAGACAGGACACTTGATCAAATCTGCAGGAAGGTTGACTGCAGTGAAAACATGTAAAAGATAAACCTTGAAGATGAGAATTCACAGA
This sequence comes from Aplysia californica, assembly GCF_000002075.1. Lineage (NCBI taxonomy): Eukaryota > Metazoa > Mollusca > Gastropoda > Aplysiida > Aplysiidae > Aplysia > Aplysia californica. Next base: position 350,796 of record NW_004797519.1, on the reverse strand, counting down.
TCAAGCTGGTTCACCAGATGCCCTAACTCATATCATATAAACAGTGATCTCATTCTAAGAACTCCCCACATAAGAACCCCACATCAATGTAAGAGCCCATTTTCCCCATGAAGCAGAGTATTTCATTTTTGACTTACAATGCCTAAAAAAACATTCTAAAAATAGAAATCTGTTTAACCCTTTCCAGACATATCGTCAATATATCGGCAAGAGCCTGCACCCCTTGCGGTCATACCGCTGATATATCGGTTATGATGGGTACCTCAGTTTTGTTTCATTAAAACGTGATCTGTCGTTTATAAGAACTTATTATTGCTACTAGAAAACTTGGAGAGGATTTAGGAAATAAAGGCAACCAGTCACTTTGACCATGTAAGAAGGAGGAATGATTGGACCAATTAAAAATCACTTTCCTATTGACTTGCTTTGTATAAGAGTGCATGTTGTGTGTTTATTTTTTGTCGTTTATTAGTCCAAATCAACCCATCTCCCCATACCCCAACCCCTTTTTCCAGCTGTTTCCTTTTTTTCATTAAAATAACTCCCACTTTATCAGTTACAACTCTGCATCATTTCTACTGGATGTATCTATTGATGAGTCAAGTTAGTTGCTAGTGATACATAAAACCCTGCACACTTGTCATAATCTTTACTCAATATCTGACAGAGCTATGGATATTCTAGCTTGGAACTATAGGAAGCAGAGAAAAATAAACTCAAAGGAAGGTATTCTTTACAGTCCACTGCAGTCATTACTTATTCCAAGTCTGATACCATGTGATTCCTTTTCAAAAACAAAATAAATCCTTATTTTAAATATCATTGTTAAATTTACAAACACGATGAAAAAGTAAGTTTACACATAAATTGTCTTTCCAAATGGGGAAAAAGGCAAAACTACAAAAAGAGAAGATGACATGACAAAGACACACTCCAGCAATATGACAATTGTTCTGGGCAATTATCCTGATTCTCTACACTGAATAGACGGGCACAACTCACTTGAAACATTTTCTCACTTTCTTCCCTGGCAGCTTTTTTCTCCTTTTCCATTGCTTCTCGAATTTCCTTCCTGGAAGTCAGGGGCATGAAATCCAGTGGTGCTTCCATCCAGCTTTCCCTCTGTAAAAATATTGATATTGAGAGTGGACACTTTATAAGGTGCCTCTCCCTCCCTCTCGATTTTTCCCGCTTATCTCCAGGCAAATAGACAAGTGCCTAATACACTTATTTTTTCCCCCAATATTAGTCACAAACTATTACATAAACCCATGCAAGAATTTCACATGTTGCAAACTGTAAACCTGTGAACTATTCCAAGACTAAAAATAGTTTTCCTTTAAATCCTCCCACAAAAATCTGAGCTTGGGGGAAAAATTTGGGAGTCTCAAGAACCTCAGTGGATTGAGATTACCTAATGAGCCAAACTTAGCACATACAGGAACATAAACTCAACTAAAATTGCATCTTTTTACATCATTTACATTTGCGATAAATCGCTTTGGATTAACACAAACAGAATTCAAGAAAAGAATCAGATTTTAGGCAAATTCGCAAACCTGATCAGAGTTCTTTGACATGCAAAATAAATCAGAGCGCTCAGAAAAATAAAGACGAGATATTTTCTTTGTTCTTTTTTTTAAAAAAGGCTTTCACTTTTACCTGTAGTTGTGGACCTTTGATCGCCATCTCCTCTGTGTCTTTTTTTTCACTGGAAGTCTTTGCTTCAACCCAATCATCCTGGTTTATAATGATTGAAAAGAACAAAATGATCAAAGGCTGAAAGCAAGAAATAATTAACTCCACTGTCGACATTGAATCCTCTCTGAATCTTTCACTTCAGAAGTAAACTATTGAAGAAACATGTTAACTGTTAATACTTCAATATTTCTTTCTTCTTTTAGTCAGTTTCTTTTGACAGAGTCATCCCAAAGCGATACGTTCAACGTTTTAAGAGGCATAACCTATAAAAACAACTTTTCTTTGTTCTGTCCTGCACTATACATGTACAGATTCTTTCAAAGTATCAATAGGTGTGAGACAGGAAAAGAAACAGGTAAACCTTACTATCTGACCGACAAGGAGATTCACAACTGGTACACATATATGAGCTTTTGCCAACAATAGGTGGGTACCTAAAATGTAACACAGAGGGTTGATGATAAAGTTTTTGATATTTCATTTTTACTTGAATTGTTCTATTCATGTATATCTCCTCCTACAAAAACATGTATTCACAGACCTACAGACGGCATGCTAAGCTGTGAAACGGGCGTTACATATCATCAAGTCAAATTCTTTCAGACACAACTATGATGACACACTTTTTAACAATTTGAACATACAAAATTATTTTAAGTTTTCTTATTGCTGTAATCATCAAACATAAGCATGAACAGCATATAAAATCACAGAAAAAATAAATTCTGAATGTCTTTCTGCTCGCATTTATGTCATCATAGTTGTGTCCGAAAGAAATGAAAAACTTTCCATTTTCATATCTTAAATCATTTTTTGACAATTTTGGCAAACAAAGATTCAGAGATTCAGTCTGACTCATAAAGCATGCTAATGGTGAAAAAATGCCACTGAATTCACATTTTACTGTGACTCTATGCAAAATACCAAATATCTTTCGAACACAACCATGATGACACATAATGGATAAAAGTTTGTCATCATTTTGGAACATATCATCAATATACATCAAATTTTCCCCTCTTGTTGACATCTAGCCAAGCATGTGGGGTCACATCTAGACCTACTACTACTTGACCATTGGAATGCAGTGCGATGTTAATCATTGCTTGGTTTAAGGAGGTTCGCGGGTCGGGTCTAGGGCCTCGGGGACTGATTTTCACTCAGTCAGAGAACTTTTTACTTTTGGTATTTTCCGATCCCTCATTCAGTCTAGATTTTATTGACACTAGTCGCTGAGTGATTAACATTACTGGGTTCTACGTTGCGTACTAACATTGTCGATGTTTGACGTTGTTTTTCTCAAAACACATTTTGTCACCACTTTTTGCTTGCAAGTGCCGGGAATTTTTTCTCCACCATTTTTTTACTTTCCAACACAGAGAAAATTTTAAGGTTGTTTTTTTTCATGCCCCAAATTTTTTTTTAAAGAGCAAATTCAATATCCCCAACTCTGAGAAAACTTTTTAAGTATAGTATCAAAAATCAAAATTGTCAGCTGTAAGCACCTATTTATTTGTGACATCTTGGAGGTTACAAACTTTTTAAAAGTTAAAAACTGTAAAAAGTGGAGAAAAAAATTGTCTATCCATTTTTCAAGATGGCTGTTGTTTCCATAGCAATGGCTTACGTAATCGAGTGTATCAACAGTGGAACATGAATCTTATGTCTCATACTTACTGCTTGTGACAAAAGTTGTTTCAGTTTGTCTTTAGTTAAAAATGTTGTCCTGTAAGTATCGAGCCCCCTTTAATTTAATTAAGTGGGGTGGAATCATTTTTCGGACATAACAGCTTTTTCCTAACATAACATGTTAAGATTTGATGACGACATAAGAAAACTTAAATGAATTCGCCTCATCCTTCGTTATTCTTCTCGCCATCTTGCATCACACAAAATACTCTTTGAATGGAACCACAGGAACAATGTACATTCCTCCACCCCTATTATTTCTTGTTTTCTGATAGGTTCTTTCCAACATAATAAATGATGACAGAGCACGAGGCATCGTGGGATTTCCCTTTACTGCAAAATTACGCATGGTCACAGCCTCGGAATCAGTCAGGGCAGAGAGTAAACATTTAACGATATTGTGTTCATTCCAGGGCCCCAAAATGTCCGATAGAAACGAAGACACAGGGAATCGAGGTTGCCTTGCAAAATACTACACGAGTAATGCTCGAAAATGAAAATCTAAGAGGTTTACAAAAAAAAAAACAGCTACAGATATCATTATTCCTGATATAGTGCCACAAATAATGTAGTTATAGTAGTAAAAGTGTACAAGGATGAGTTTCTCAGCAATTATTTCATTGCTGAACTTGACAACAGAAAAAGTACGAACTCGACGAGTCACGTTTTGCATTCTAAAAGTACATCGATTTAAAACCTAAAATTATTTGTAAGATTTCTTCTGATGGCCCGACTGCTATTTTGTTGCTCCCATAGCTGAAACATCATATTAAGCACAACAAATTTTACTGGAATAAGAAAGGATTTTGTAAAGTATATGAAGAAACCCTCACCTATTGGCAAAGGCTCATATACATTCAACAGAACGTACATGCCAGAACAGAAGTGGAAGGTCCTTATTTGTTTGTAATGCCTTTAAGACAGATAGTTTGAGCAGCACGTCCAACATTGACCTTTCGGTACATCAGGGTGAACATAAACATAAAACAAGAATGTAAAAATACAAGAAAATAAAACTTACCCCTTCGTCCTCAGTTGAGCTGCTGCTACTGCTGCTGCTCCTTTTCTTCTTCTTCTTTTTTTTCTTCTTTTTCTCCTTCTTGTGCTTTTTTTTACTGCGCTTCTCTATATCCTAATAAAAGGAATATACATAGTAAAAACCTCTGACAACATGACTTATTCATCTAGAATTTCAATCGTAAGTTACAAGTACTGCATGAGAGCCCAAATCAAAAATCTTTCTGAGCCCATTTTGAAAAAAATGTAATTGTGTTAAAATTTTCTCTTATTACTTCACAAAACTGCATTAAGAGCAACTTCACCTAAAAGATGAACTTTGATGGTTTACAAGAAGGCAGTTCCATTTTTGGGTGGTAATCTTCTGCCACAAAAACAATCTATAACTACAGCAGTTATGTACAACTATAATAAAGTTTACTGCCTTGTACAGAAACACAATTGTCACTATGATGTTCGAAAATAAAATATTAAACCTCAACAGTAAAAGTCTTGATAGCTTATCTACTTGCTTTTAACAATGGATTACCCATTTGTACTTCTCAAATGTTTTGAAGTCTTCATTGACTAGGACAATATTTTTTGGTATTTCTTTTTCATTGGAAAAGAAAACATACACATAAAAAGATAACCAACAGCAAAAACGTTATGATTGCATACTTGTTATTCTATAAATATTGATATCTGTACTCAACAATCTTAACGAGTGTGCATGCTTACTGAGCCTTTTTAAAAAAGACAAATTACTGACCTTCTCTTCTTTTGCAATCCTTTGAGAGACAGAATCAAGCATCCATGTTCCTTCTCCCAACTTGCGAGCCTTCTCATTCTTTGCCTCTTCTCTGTCATGTTTTCTCTTTGCCTGAGTGAAAGATGGAGAACATTTTTTTAACATATCTCAGAGTTCATTTTCCCAACTTGATAGTCAGAAGTTTACTGAAGAGTCAATAAGAAGAAAGATGAGTATCGGGTGAACAGGTTGCAAATAACTTTTCAACTTCAGGATGTATCACAGTATTATGGAAAAGGAACAAGTTCTGGTTGTCAAAATCAAAATGTTGGTAGAAAATGATTCCCAATACCATAACAAAACATTAGCAGGGAGTCAAGGATAGGAAATTATAATCTATTTGAGCAGATTAGCAGCAAGCACTAGCTCGCAGAGTTGTATGTAGAAGAAAGAAAATCACTGCTCGGCTGCTGAAAAGGTGCTGCATACCATGTGTTGTGTACTCATACCTCTGGTGGGTGGGGTGGGGTGGGGGGGCGGGGGTAAGTTGAGCCCCCCCCCCCCCCTCCTCCAGATTTTTAAAAAAAACTCATGGGGCATTCAATTCTCCCCAGACGACTTGTGAGAGCAGAATGATAAATATAAGATTGATAGTCGAATCAGAATCATACCAAATTTTCCAAATCTCAATAAAACTTCCAGAAATGGAAATATATATATATATCTTCTACAATCAAGCCTATTACTATTAGATTATTCTATATGAGGCTGACGGCTGAGGATAAACCATTTAAATGAAAGCAACTCCCAAGTGCAGTGCCTCAGCCTTATCAGTCCATTATAATTATGCCATGAATCTGCTCACAGATGACATAGTAGACTAACTTGAAGGTCTAAGATTGGAATTATTTATATTAGATATCAAGTTCTAGTTTTAGGAAGGGATGGGCAGGTACCGGTATCCAGTACCTGAACTCCCCGCTCTACCAAAGGAGGTGTCAGTGCCGGCACCAGGTCTCTAGTGCCGGCTCTGGGAAAGAGCCGACACCAACGGTTAAACCGGCTCTGGGAAAGAGCCGACACCAACGGTTATACCGGCTCTGGGAAAGAGCTGACACCAAAGGTTATACCGGCTCTGGGAAAGAGCCGACACCAACGGTTATACCGGCTCTGGGAAGGAGCCGACACCAACGTTTATACTGGTTCTGGGAAGGAGCCGACACCACAGTTTTTTTTTTTACTACGGGAAGTGTGCAGTGTGTAGGCCTACGTCTAGCAGCTGTGACGCCAGATGCACAACGCAGCGGGTGACCTTGATACAGGACTTCAGATTCAAAATTGACAATCAAAAATGAAGTTTGCTTAAATTTAAATATGGTATCAAATCAGGTTCAACGCAAGCCACTTTGCTTATTTTGATACGCTTATTCTGAAAATGAATTCAATTTTTAGCGGCGATAATTATTTTAAAAGTTCTGCATGCAAAGTTTCCTGCGCGGCGGCAAACTTCAAAAGTATTTTGCGTCACAGATCGCCTCTCCAATTCTGACTGGTGTGTCTGTGTCGTGTGTGTGGGGGAGGGGGGGGAGGATGCAGGCGGCGCTGATCGTGGCATCTGTGACGTCACATACTGGTGTCACTCCCAGTACAGGTACCGGTACTGGCCGTTCTCGGCACCGACACTGGATTTCTTCGGTACCGCCCAGCACTAGTTTTAGGGCTCCTACTTTTAGATGTCTAGTAGATCTTCTCGCATATTAAATCTATCCGGAGACGTCTCCAATAGAGATGGAAGACCAATCAAAATGCTTTGTTGTGCCTTTAGACCTGGTAAAAAAAATCAGCGCTTTTTCGGTACTTCCCACCCTGCAATTGTTATTCGCGAGTTTTAGCCCCAAGAGTTGGGGGGTTTCAGGCCACCTGATAAAAATAAGGTGCGGGTTTTCAGGGGGGCATGCCCCCCTGAATTTTACCATAATTTGATATTTTGCAGTTGTTAGGTTTGATATCTTAGCTCGCCGCGCATCAAATGTATTATGTATAGATCTCGATGTAGATCTATGCTCAAACAAGGGGGGTGGGAACTACCGAATAAGCACCAAAAAATCTGGGGGGTTACAGGGGGGGCATGCCCCCGTTTTAACTCATTCGCTACGTATTATTTTTGGCTTGTGGACGAATTTTTTTCAGGAGGGCGAAATGAGATGATGACTAGTGCGCAGTTCACAGGTCTTGGGGGCCATAAATTCAAATAAATATCAACATATTATATACCAACATTTTCAGTATGGTTTGTAGAATATATGTGTATTGTTTATTTGAGTATTTTTCAACTTTAGTTCCTGTAAGAGGCGATTATGCAACACAATTGTGATTGGCTGCAGATAAAATTTGAAAACAAAAAATGTATAATCTCAGATGAAACTCAAAAAATATGTTTGCACCTAGTCAAATTATACATCAAAATAACCATAACTGTATATAGAACAGGAAAATATTGAATAATGTGCAGTTATTTACATACATTCCATAATATTTGTACATTTGGATCACAACCTCCGATATTGAAAAAAAAAAAAAAATTTAATAATTTTGAAAAAAAGGATCCCAAACAGAAAAAAAACACTCGTATCTTATATGGAATTATTCAGAAGAATTGCATTTGGAATAAACCTCTATACATGTCTTGGGAGGTACTTTTTGAGTAAATTCACCAAAAAGTAGTGATTTTGGGGAGAAAAAAATATATTTTGACTATTTAGATCTAGGCCTAGATCTAGCACTCAAAAATATTGATTTCTCAATAGTGCACTGGCAATTTGAGTCCAGTAGTATAATATTATAAAGAAGAGTCCTACACTTCTTTAGTGAGCAAAATAATGATACATTTTGTTGTGCAAAAGTACTAAGACTGATGTCTGGGCTATAATTTGGGCTTCGCGATAAAACAATGTCGCATTATAAACTTCGAAATCGTGTTTCAAAACTGAATCAAAACTTCCGATTTTCGGTGGAAACGCTTGACCCGGAAGTCAACTTTATATTGACCTTTATTTTAACATGGATATATGGATTGGAATAGAAACCAAGCTAAAATTGAACGTCGGTTCTCGAGCCGCCGTGGGCGGCTTAGCGTACTGATGGCACTTTAGCCGCGCCGCCCCCCCACGGCTCGGGGTAGCGAATGAGTTAACCTATAATTTGATATTTTGCAGTTAAGTTTGAAATTTTCTTGAAAATAATTGATTTATTAGAAACAGTTTAAGTGACTAGATCTAGATCTAAATCTAAATCTAAACCTCTAGATTCTATACTATAGATCTAGAATCTAGATAAATGTAAGTGTGATCTGCAGCAAATAATACGCAGTTTGACCCCCCAAAATAGTACATCTGCGTGCGGACGTGCGTCTCCAAATAGTTCCTGGGTGCTCGCCGGAGACGTCTCCGAATATCTTCTGCCTATCTTCTAGAGTAGAGTCGAGAGAGAGAGAGAGAGAGAGAGAGAGTGGCGGAAGGGGGGCGGGGGGTAAATCTAAGACTAAGACTTCAAGATTCAGTTTCAGAGTTGGTGAGAGGAGAGTCGAACCTGCTCTAGAATAAGTTGCCTTGCTTTCCTGTTTTCTTCCTTCTTTTCGTCAATTGACGACTGAGACTGGAAGTTGTTATACTTTGAAGACATCCTTTATAATAACGTATTTTGTTTCAACGTAATTCTGTAGTGTCTCGTATTTAAACTTCGAAAAACGTTAGCCTGATGTATGGTGATGTTTCGGAAGCAGAGGTCCAGCACGCATGTAAACAAAGCAAGGGAGGTAAGGTAATCTTGTTATGAGGTGCCGGGTGAGCAAACACTCGAATATGTATTCGAACAATTGAGGTTTTACGTCTACTGACTCAGGTAAATATGCGGAAGATAATGGAAATAGAAGTGTTATAGCGTTGTGCACATCAAGCAGATCTAAGAAATTAAAAGTGACTCAAGTGTCATCTTAAAACACTTTAATATTGCTTCTACTCATGGTGCACGAAGTTTGAATAATTTCAAAATGCTCGAACTTTATTCGAGTTGTTGATATTTCGTTGTTATCGTTTCCTCAGCAATTCGCGTTTTATAATAAAATCATAAATATTTTTCACTCGTTTTGATTTCAATTGTGATTGACTCTCCAATGCCCAAATAAGGGGATGAAAACAAATACTAAACGTATTTTAAAACGAGCATAGTTTTCAAAAGCATACTTTGATTATTGAAGCAATCAAACAGCCGTGAGAGTATCTAAACATACCAATGTTTTGTTTTGTTTTTCAGCTGGGTGGCTTAACTAGACATTATTTTACAAAGGATTCAATCTAACTCGGCTTTCATAGTACGTTTGCAAAAGGGAAAAGGTAGACGCTTGAATGTATAGGTATAGTGAATATCACATTCCTGAAGGTCACCATCAACACGAGCAGACAGCAAAGGACTATAAAGCTCCCCTATGCAAGTCTATATCGTGGAACTGTAGGAGACAGGAGAGTGATAGGTTCATGAATATACAATGAGAAATACATGTACTAAAACGTGCCAAAAGACGAACTTGTGGAGACTTTTGCATGCAATGGTGTAAGGAGGATAAGATAATATAGCATGAAAGAGGAGTCTGAAAGCAGCCGTGAGTACAAAAAGGTTGGCAATTTGAGGTAAAGTCGAAAAGATCTAGGGTTTAATTATTACACACGCCTTGCGTGTCCATATGCCATAAGGCACATGTGAATGGACCAAGAAAGAGGGTAAAAGAAGTAGGATATGTCAAACTGGAATAAGAAAAGGAAGAAAGAGGTTGGTCGGGGAGAGGGGGGGG
>NW_004797519.1:338460-340043 GCF_000002075.1 Aplysia californica | reverse complement strand
CCAGATATAATGATAGGCCCTATAGTATGGATCCTCCACCTTAATCAACACGGCATGGTCATTAAATCTTACAATCCGATAAGACAAAGTCATGTACATTCAAACTTCTCCAAGACCTCTATTCATTGTCGAGGAGAAAAGAGGCCATCAGGAGCGAAGAGGGACGTGGTCGTTTATACAGTAGGACTGTCGATGATTGTCTTGGAGAAGGTTCGACTATAGATGGAAAGCCTTGAAAATACCCCCAAAAGACCCAGGATCAAAACTGTCTTGTGGGGGGGGGGGGGTGAACAAGGATCATCATCACTGCAAGCCAGAGTGAATTCAACTAAATCGGTTTTATGACTGCTAATGATTACGATAGGAAGGAAGTGTGCACAGGTGGTTGCATTTAAAACAAAATAAATCTGCTCACCCTAATGGGCAGGTTTGGGAAGAGGGCATAATGTTTAACAATTTCTATGTCCGGGGGAAGGGGGGGGGGCGCTGGAAATGTCCCATAAGAATCTTTCTGTAGTCTGCAATGAAGCTGTAGGTTTTTTACTCTGCAAACAATTCTGCAAACAATTCATGACATGATCTCGATTCCCACGCAGGGAAAAGAACGACATATTAATAACAACATTGTGTACTGAGTGCCACAGTGTTTGTTGTTATATAGGCCTATGCCACACAGCCAGAGTTGGCCCTGTAAAACTTGGTCGAAACTGCCCGCCTTTAGGATCTAAATCGTTCTGAAAAGGGTGTAAGAATTCGAGATTTTTTTTTTCTTTTAGAGTAGGCCTATGTATTGATGGGCCATATAGTATGGATCATACAGTACGACATGGTTGTTTTAGTACGTATTGATATGCATTATAGTATGGAGCCTACACTTTTATCAACACTGTAAAGTCATTTAATCTAGTAAAAATCCATCTCCGATAAGACAAAGCCAAGTACAGTCGAACTTCTCCAAAGACAAAGAGCAAAGAACTTCACCCCCGCTTCCCTGATTCTTGATATGTCTACTGTGTTGTAGTAAACTATACTGCTACTTTATGCATTATTAGACACCACAAGTGATATTTCAAAGGTGGGGCACTTAATGCCCTCGATTAAACAACGGACAGAGTTAAAAATAAATGTCATGTCATGAGGATGAGGAAAACCCAAACCCTACAATGTTTCGAACCTGTATTTTCAGCACTCGCAAAGATGAGCGCTCCAGAAAATATATCATTGAGTAACCAACAGCATCAAAGTGGCTTTTGTGCTGAGATTGTATTATTGCATATTCTTAATTCTTAATAAACATGGATTTATAAGTGCTGTCCTAAAAGAGGAAAATCTGTCACGGGCCACTATCATCTGGATCCTTTCTTTCAGTTAGAGCAAACGTAAACATCATGTGGATGGTTTTGTTTTGTTCTTGTTGTCTTTTTAACTCTTTATTTTTCAGTTTTTTAATGGGGGTTTTTGTGTGTGGAAAGGGGGGGGGGATATTTGACAAACACATTTTGCTTGCAATTTAGCCGCTTACCACTTCCTGGGCATTTACAAGCCTTAATGGTGACTGCCATGCTATGATAAAAATTATGTCT
>NW_004797519.1:318460-333460 GCF_000002075.1 Aplysia californica | reverse complement strand
GGTTCATCAGTTAGAACCTGTAGAGAATCAGAACTAAAAATTCCCACTCAAAACGACCACTTCAGGTCAAACACACACCGTTCGCACCTCTTTAAACGTCACCAAGATGCAGAATTCAGTAAGTGAGCCCCATGAGACGTTTGTCCAAAGACGATGTCGGCAGCAATGACTTTCTTACATCTCAACGGTCCGCGTTCTCAAGGCGGACCTTCATCTTCGATTGTTCCATTGTTCCGTTCGCAGCTGTCAGAGGATAGCAATGTGTTTATGATTCCTCGATCGTCGTGAACATTTCCTATATGACATTTATTGGTACCTAGGCAAAGCCCATATTCACCTTTCAGGTTATATCAACTTCACACAAATGCTGTCTGTTGGGGAAACACCCCCCCCCCCCCATTGTCTTTAGAAACAGCTCCGTACTGTAACGTGTACGGTGTCTGTGGCTTTGAGTACTCATGGTTGAGTGGATCCTTGTGTTTGGCCACCACTGAACATTACGAAAGGCGCGTTAAAATGTATCCGAAGGAGGATATAAACCATTGGTTCTCAGAACTCCAGAATTTTACAAATATTTTTTTAAACTCTGTGAGAGAAAAGAAAAGTTGTTTAAAGGTTAAAGGGATGGAAATATTAGATTTTTAAAATGAAAGAAAAGAAGAAAGCAAATCAATCATTTCATGACTTTCCTTACAAGATCTTTTAAATTGGTGCATATTGCATTTATAGCTGGTTTTTAGAAAAGCCATCTTCGTTTTCGAAAATAAGTTTCTTCTTTGTGAATATAATGTGAAACAAATTCGTTTTGCATGAATTATATCTGAACCAAATTACAACATTCTAATTCTAGTACAAATTTTGTGCGAGATATTTCGAAAAAAAAGTTGTACAGTTGTTGTTTGTTTTGGGTTTTTTGGGGGGATCACCCTGTAGTTGGGGCGGGGGCGGGGGGGGGGGGCTCTAGCCTTTCAGCCCCTTAGTACGCATTGCCACTGCAATGTGATCCATATACATTTAATTATTGTTCTTTGATGACGAACATGTTTTGCATTGGTCGACGAAAAGGTTGATACTGAAATTCAAACATAATTTGATACTGTTGCTGAAACGCTACGGTGACCATTAAAAGCTTTCCGCGTAATAACCATTGGTTCTGTTGGATATATATTTGGATTCGGGAAAGCGTCTTGGTACTCTAAAGGGCTAGAATACGTGTGTCCAAACTGTATAGTTCCCCAAAATACAAACAAATAAAACCGAATAAAGCAATAACTTCTTCGACATTATTTTTCAGATCAGCCGTCCAACACTCACAATGACCAACTTCGTCTTGATACGATGTTTAGTCACTACTATGTTTGTTACTGCAATGCTGAGTTTCGAGATCGCGAAAGCTAAGAATCCATTATTCCTAACACCATACCTGGACAACAACGATGCACTTACAGCTCAGAGATTGAGCGAAGTGGACGGCGATCAACTATTCAAAAATCAAACGCTACCTCCCAGCTACGCAGGCTTTCTGACTGTGAATAAAACATTAGGAAATCACATGTTCTTTTGGTTCTTCCCTGCCCGACACAACACAGTAGATACACCACTCCTTCTATGGCTCAACGGAGGCCCAAGCGTGTCGTCGATGCTAGGTCTGTTTTGGGAACATGGGCCTTTACGCTGTGTGTCTGCTACTTCCAGTGATGTAGAAGAGAATAAGTTCTCATGGACTGAGTTTGCCTCTGTGCTTTACATCGACAACCCCGTCGGGACGGGCTACAGCTTCTCCGATAGTGGTCCGGCAGGAGAGAGATATAAGCAAGAAGACATTACTAGAGAACTTTTCAATTTCCTCGAACAGTTTTTCGTAATGTTCTCTGAGTATAAAACGCGTGATTTCTATATAGGAGGACAGTCTTATGCCGGGAAATACGTCCCGTCAATAGCGCAGTTCATACATCAAAAGAGGAAAAACAAGGAAACTAACATCCCGCTCACTGGGGTGTATCTAGGAGGTCCATTTTTCGATCCCCCAACTCAGAGCCCCGAAAGTTTGAGCTATTTTTACTCCGTGGGAGCAGTATCGTATGCATCTCACATAAAATCTAAGACAGCTGTTCAAAATTTCATCGAGTCAATAGGAGACAGACCAACAGGGTTAATTACGAGTGATATTTTCTCTCGCTTCTTTGAGGTTCCAGGGGTCACGTTTAAGGACAATTACATGCTTCAGAATCCTGCGGGTTACGAATGCGTCTACTATGTGATGATATCAGATCCTGTGATGAAAGCGGTGCATGTTAGACATAACCAGCGTTTCGTTATAGCAGGCACAGATTTGTACCAGAAATTTGGAGACGAGTTTTTCAAGAGCACCAAAGGTCAGCTCTCTGAACTGTTAGATAATAATTATAAGGTTCTGGTGTATACGGGAGATTATGACACTGTGGTTAGTTCTTCCATGACGGAAGCGGCTCTCATGTCAACCCCCTGGTTACGGCAAAAGGAATATAACAACACAGAGCGGTCAGTGTGGGGTAAGGATGACACGTTGGGTTTTTACTCCCTAACTGGACGCCTCTGCCGGGTAGTTGTCCGAGCAGCTGGCCATCAAACACCACGTGACCAGCCAGAGCGGAGTTTTCTGATGATGTCCTTGTTCCTTCGTGATGGTTGTGTGCACAACGAAGGTGAGGCCGTTTTGGGGGGTTTGTTTGTTTTGTCAATAAATAATACCTTATTACGATGGTTTGAAACAAACTGGTCATAAGAGCAGTCTCAAAAACCACGCAAAACCTGGACTTAACATCTAAATATGTGCTTATTAATATTTTGTTTAGGAACCATTAGTTTTGTTGTTTTGGGGTTGTTGTTTTTTTTTTGGGGGGGGGGGTTGGGGGGGGTTGGGGTTGCTGTTTTGTTTTTGTTTTATTTGGGGGGGGGGGGTGTACAGCACGAACCCGTTGGACAGGCACTGTGTTAAATTTTGGGCTTAATTGTCTGTCAGTTTATCCCAAATGTTACATAGAGTTGCAAAAAAAGTGTTTGAATTGGGAGCGAAATTGTGCTTCTTCAGCTTTTGTTTCCCGGGGCTCAATGTATTATCTGTAGGGTTCATAGCGGGGCTATTTATTGGTATGATTTGGTTTTTCTAAAAATTGTTTAGGGGCGTTTGCCCTGTGATAAGGCGCTTTGTCATACATAAAGATGCCATCTTAAATGACACCATTACGAAAATATGGATAAGATCTGACGTTCCAGAACTTGCGATTAAGTCCTCTAAACGAATCATCCGTTGATTCTCACAAGTGGGGTTTTGTTTGTACCCTTTACCAGGGCAGCCTTGTAGCCTTTGTTCCTCACTGAGAGATGATTATGTCCAAACTCTGACACAGTCCATGCGCAAAAGGGTTCGTGCTCTACATGAAACCAATGGCTCCCGATAAAATACTAATGAGCACATTAGTCCAGGTTTTGCGTGGTTTCTGCAATTTCTCTGTTTTCCAATGTGTTTCAAAATATCATTTTTTTAAATATCAGAGATAATAAAATTCTCCATTTATCTAATATTCAAGACATGTTCCTTGCAAAAATGTTGATGCTTCTCAAAACAGACGCGAATACACTTTTTAGTTTCTTTGATTCCGCACAGTCTTGCCAAATCTGATTTCTTAAGATTAATTTTGAGTTACTATATCTCGGGCAACCTTAATTTTAATGTGCCCGAAGATGCAGAATTTATCTAGCTTTATATTGGGTTGTTGTTTTTTTTATTGATTGACAGAGTAGGTGTTTTACGGCACTATCGACTCAATTTTGGTCATTTAAGTGCCAATAGGTTTCACCGCAACAAATCTAGGATCATGTCATGTTTTAGTAAGAGTTTTCGGCGTTCGCAACTGCACACGGTCATATTAAAAACATCATGCTAAAAGGACGACAGACATTTATGAATATTTTTGTAAATATGGTAAAGACGTATTTACATTTGCATTTACAATATTAATTTCAGTGTATGTGTATACACTGACAACGATAACTATATATTTTTATATCCTATTAAACAGTCCTATTTTTTTAACATTATAACTTAAAATTTTTCTCGGGTTTACAATGTCAAAAAGAGTTTTGACATTTTTACTTTTACATTAAAAATATTTTGTACGTATATCATTAAAGTCCGTTAGGATGTGCCGAACTGTAAAGTATGTGCAGCACGCCACGCAAAAAGGAGCTTCCTCTCCTTCGAGTACAAAGGTTGTGCGTGACGAGCGTGTGTCCTTTTTTTAATCTTGTGTAAATAACATTTTCTCTAGTCTTCGTAGGAGAGACAGGGGTTTCCTGAGCGCAAGTTTCGGTTGAATGTAATGGAGTTTGTTGTGCATTTGTTGGTTCCAAAGTCGGGACCAGGAAGATGTGATGTGTTCTTTTACTTTAGGTTTCATGTCAGAGAAAGGGTTTATATTGGCACGCTGCATGAGTGAGTAGTACAAGTATTTAATTTAATGCGATGATTTGGTGAATACACGTTTCAGATTTCTTTTGTACGCCATAGCATATTATATATATATATATATATATATATATATATATATATATATATATATATATATATATATATATATATATATATATATATATATATATATATATATATATATATATATATATATATATCATCATCATCATCATCCTCATCATCATCATCGTTGTCGTTGTCGTTGTCGTTGTCATCATCATCTCTCTCTATTATTATGTATATACAGTGGCGTCCACAAAAAGAAACTTGAAAATGTACTCACCCGAAGATTGCAGACTGTCGATTAAAAGTTAAATAAACTATGCATCTTTCGGCACATTTATATTCTTCTACGACTGGAGTCGCCCGAGATATAGTCACTCAAAATTGACCTTAAGAAATTACATTAATGAAATGGACATGTATGGCATATCAAATTATGGAGAATATTATAGTCTCTGCAATGAACAATGCTTTCTCTATTTTAACGATGTTTTCAGACATATTGGAAAACGAGCAATATAATAGATAGATAGATAGATAGATAGATAGATAGATAGATAGATAGATAGATAGATAGATAGATAGATAGATAGATAGATAGATAGATAGATAGATAGATAGATAGATAGATAGATAGATAGATAGATAGATTGAAGTGTGTGCGAGTTTGTGTGTGTGCGTGTGCGGGTGCGTGATTGTGTGTGTGTGTGTGTGAGAGAGAGAGAGAGAGAGAGAAGGGGGGGGAGAGAGAGAAAGAGAGAGAGAGAGAGAGAGAGAGAGAGAGAGAGAGAGAGAGAGAGAGAGAGAGAGATAGAGAGAGAGAGAGAGACTCATGTGCACGGGCCTCCTTAAACATACATAACTCACAATCAACTGCCACTATTTTTTAAACTAAAACATGATTTTGATTCTATTTTTCTTTCAGATGATGCACTCTTTGGAGAAATCTGAAAGAATCGGTGTAAACTAAAGGCGTCTACAATAATATTTGAGGGGGGAGGGATGAAATAAAACGAAATTAGACTTTGCTTGAAGACAAATTATGGGTTTGTTCTTTGTGGACTCTCTTGCCTGTGCCATTCAATCACAGCATTTTCTCTTTCAGTTTTAGTAGAGTTTTACGGCCCTTGCAACACAATAAGGTCATAAATATGTCTGGCCCGGTCATAATCAGTCGAAAGACGCAATGTGTTATTTGGAGCTACGAGGCTCGAAAGGCTAAAAAGTGACTTTCCATGAAATTTTGTTTTTTGGGTCTATTTAAAGTTTAATGTCTTCTCCTTCATTTAAGATCAAATTAAACAACTATGATCTACTATAAATATTTCATTTTGTTTTATTTTGGAGGTGTGTGTGTGTGGTTTTGTTGTGAGCTTGGGTTACACGATAAAGGAATTTGGACCTCAAACCCTTTCGAGCATTTGACCTGTTGTATAACTGTGAGATTATTTATAGAACCATTACCTCATGCGCCACAATGCTTCAACGCCCTTCATTCGTCCCTATTTTTAGATTTAGACCCCTTGTCGAGGGAAGTGTCTACGTTCTCTAACGTTAAAGAATGTATACAAGCTGTCTACGTTCTCTAACGAATAAAAAAAAAGTAACAATATTAAGCCTGTAGGGCCCTGTTTGAACTTCTGGATAAGGCTAGGCTACTTTTCAATCTTTCTTTTTTTTTCAAATTGGTCTACATTATGTTGTGTCGTTAGATCTACATCAAATAGGTCCGCCAGTCCACTCATAGAATTGGGTTATTTTATGCACTATATCTAGGCCTATCGTAGACCTAGCGTTGATATGACTGACTTGACCTTGATCCACGTGATTTGATTTCATGACAGTAATGTGACATCACACACCAAATCGGCAATGTTTTTCCACACATGTGAATTTGGTATCATTTATGGTCTCTCACATTGTATCACATAGGCCTACCTTGGCGTTGAAGTGGGAATTACAGACGTCCTGATCTTCAGTGACTTGTTCAAAGTTTTAGGGGGGGGGGGCATTAGAGTGCACCTTCCTTGGGTGAAAAGTGTAGGCCTACAACAAATTATAATGAAAAAAAGGGGGGGGGGGTGTCATTTCGATGGAATGATAAAGGTGTTGGTTGCTTGTTAGGGGTTAAACGTCGCTGTAAAGGCAAGATGCGGTACTGTAGACAGCTTTACTTTCTCGAGCATTTCAATTTCGCGAAAGTAAACTTTATAGCTTGCGAAAATAAAGTGTAAGCGCTGTGGAAGCAGCAATGTCGACACTTTTTCATGTTAGATAGAGCGAGCGAGCTATTTTGTGGTTCTTTCTAACATTAGAGAACGTAGACAACTTGCATACGTTCTCTACCGTTAGAGAACGTAGACACTACCCTTCTCGAGCAAGACGGGTTGAAATCACAGTTTAGAATTATGTGGTTGAAATATAAACAACTTAGCGTCATGGTGAACGGCTGAGGGCTCTGATTGGTTAAACGGGGTAAGAACAGTAACTCCTAGCCCACTTCAAGCTTGTTAACGTAAACAGCTGACTGTTTATGTGTGCCCTGCTAGCTGCTCAGTTCGGCCCCGCGTCCACCAGGGCCGCGTTAACTAAATGCGGGGCCCTAGGCTGTCCTTGAGCCGCGGGGCCCCTCGATGACGTTGATGCTACTACTACCGCATTGTAACCCGTACTTATGGAAAGCTATACTGTAAAACGTGATTAGATGTAGGCCTACCGGTATCCACCAATAATGTGGATTAAGACGACGATAAGCACATTTATAGATCTATTTCTGTTACAAAGAATGAGGCAGCCGAAACCTATCCGTGCTTGTTTACTTCGTGGTGGATTACTTCATTTAAACACATACACAACAGATTATAAAAACTCATACCTTATATTTTACTCCTGGCTTTTTGCTCGGCAAATGCCTCGATGATGTCCTCAAAGTCTAGAGATTTGGTCGTTTCAGATTCAGTCGTCAAGAGTCTTGTCCCATCGTTGGACGCAGTCTACTTTTCACTCGTTTCAGTACGGAGAAGGATCTTTCAGTCACCCTCTACGTTGGCGATAGGTATGGTGAGAAAGAGCCTCAGTGGGATCTCTACATTTGGGAAAGCTGTTGTTGCACCACTTTCGTGCAGATCTTGAAGGAGCCGGGGAGGAGAAAGTGTATCCTCAGACTGAAATGCTGAGTTGACATATCCTGAATACGACACTAGTTCGTCAGGAAATGATAGCTCTAGGTCGTCCTAATATTGCTGCTGAATGCGAGAATTGTGACGTGTCTCAAATGCTTGTGGCAGGTTTCTTGTGAAGATGAAAGAGAATGTCAAAATCTTGAGCCAGAGTCCTGTAGATGTGTCCTCGCTTTTCAAGCTCAGACAAAAGGCAGTCAACGATGACAAGGAAGGTGTTTATTCTAAACTGTTCCCGGTGTGACAAAACAGCTTCAACATCTTTTGTTTCGTCGTGGAAGCGCTTGCGTTTTGCAATGCGTTTGTATTGGTAGGAAGGCTCTTCGACGAAAGGTGTGGCTGATTGTTCCATTCGCTCGAAATCGTCCCGAAGTCCTGTTAAATAAGCAATTAGATAATCGTACAACATGTGTACGACTCCCAGGTTGAGTGATGGTTTCTGAAGTGTTTTGTTGGCAGTGTTAAAACGTGCCAGAACTTGTTCCCAAAACACACACAGCGCAGCAAAATCAAAATTTTCCATCTTGTTGTGCAAGGATGACGCCTCATCACGCGTTTGGGGAGATTCTTTCACGTCTCGAGAGATGTCAAGAAGTAATGATATAATCTTTTTGTAGTTGGATATTAATGCTACTGTTGCATCATGTCGGGCAGACCATCTAGCTCCTGACAATGATTTGGGTGTAGGGCCACCGATACGTTTTACAAACAAGCCCCAACGATGTGTGGAGCTTGAAAGGAAGTTGTACCATGCCTGGACGAATCCGAAAAATGATGCTGCGTCTACGCAATATTCAGCTGCTCAAACACCAACCAGATTTAGAGAATGAGCCGAGCAGGGGACAAAGGAAGCCTTGGGATTCATCTCTTTGATACGGGCCTGTACACCACTGAGGCATCCAGCCATGTTACTAGCATTATCGTAGCTTTGACCACAGCAGTTTCGAAGCTCCATTCCAAATTTGTCCAAAGCTGTCAAAATTTCTGACGTGAGAGACTCTGTATCGTGTGCTTCTATTGGGATGAAGGCTATAAATCTCTCTACAGGTAGACCAGCTTTATTGATGTAACGAAGAATGAATGTCAGTTGATCGGTGTGGGTTATGTCTGGGGTGGAATCGACACTCATGCTGTAGTACTTTGCCTCTTTGACCTCTTCAATGATGACTGATCTTACTTGGGCGGTCAACACTTCTACAAACTCATCAAAAATAGTAGATGATAAATATGACGCGTGCCTACGTCCTTTGTTGCCATTCCGCGCAATATGATCTGCTAGAAATAGATCAAACGTAGCCATCAATTCTAACAATCCAAGAAAGTTACCGTTATGTGCAGATCCAAATAGTTCGTCATAACCACGTAGAGGGAGTCCTCTTTCGCTCAAAAATTTCACAACAGACACCACTCTTCCCAAAACCTTTC
Source organism: Aplysia californica (assembly GCF_000002075.1). NCBI lineage: Eukaryota > Metazoa > Mollusca > Gastropoda > Aplysiida > Aplysiidae > Aplysia > Aplysia californica. The sequence goes on along the minus strand of NW_004797519.1, from coordinate 324,340 downwards.
GCCAGTATTCAACCTCTATTTTCAATTGTGAGACGAAAGATTTGTTTAACACCCTACTTTGTTTTCCTAACACATAGAAGTCATTTGCAGCTTTGCGATGAGTATCACTGTTTTCAGGCAAGGACAATCGCTCTATATAACGTTCTTCCAGTCGTTGAATCCTGAAGTGAAAGCAGTCTCACCGGTGGTGCTGAAGAATTTACAACACTGACAAAATACTTTCCCCGTTGACTCTGAATAATAAATCCAGTCTCTTCTTACGTTTTCTCCGTTTACAAGCTGTCTATAAAAATGGGATCTTCGGAGATACCGAGAATAATCTTTGTATTCACACTTTATGTCTTGAAATCCAAAGCATCTAAGTTTTGAACAGTGGCTTGGTTAATTACATTCAGTTTACAACAGCAATACAAACAACAACAACAATTCAACAAGAGGACAATTTTGTTGTTGTTGAAAAACTTTTTTTAAACGTCGTGTTTGAAAGCGCGGGGCCCCCTGAGGCGCGGGGCCCTGGGCTACAGCCTGAACAGCCTTACAGGTAACGCGGCCCTGGCGTCCACTGCTCTTTTTCGTCACTTGCAGACCAAGCTCACATGCAAATGAGCTTGTTTTTGTCAGTCACTGACTGCCTAGATCTAGATCATTATTTCGTTCTCGGGAGAGTTAAAAATAGGCCATGTTATTGTTAGACCTAGCTAGGGACGTGTCTAGATCTAGATATAAATCTAGATCTAGATAGATCTACGTTCTCTAATGTTTAGTGCTTCCAATTTTCCGCAAATTTTTAGTTTTCTCCAGACATTATATGCCGGTCCACTAGATCTGGGCCTAGATTCTAGATCTACATCTCGATATATTGTGTCGCTTTGCCTTTCCTGAAACAGTGCCGTATATGTAGCTTAATCTACCCTTAGCTGATGAAAGTTCTGATGGCCGTTTTTATTGTGTTTTAGTGGGGGGGGGGGGGGTTCCTCTAGATCTGCCAAGGTGGACTTCTTTCCAAGAGGGAGGCCACCGAGATGGTCTGTGTGTGTGTGTGTGTGTGTGTGTGTGTGTGTGTGTGTGTGTATGTGTGTGTGTATGTGTGTATGTGTCAGTGTGTATTTGTGTGTGAATGTGTGCGTGTGTATGGGTGTGTCCGCTCGTGTGTTTATAGTGCTATCGCAAACGTATAATTTGGAAATATAAACACGGCACGTAAGCTGACTCGCGGCTTTTCGAGCGCGTGGTTTCGGTGAAACCGAGGTAACTCAGATTAAAGTTGTTAGGGGACTGTGAAGCGCTACCCACTGGGGTAGCTTTACTCGGGGACTGTGCAGTCACCAAGCGCTGCTTTGCGCACAGGGGGACCGCAAAGAAACAACCTTTGACCTGGGGATCGAGGTCAACAAGCCATCATCAGACATCAACAAAATTGTAATTTCCTCCCATGACAAATTGACAACATGACGTCTGATTTGACTGTTGGCCAAGTTTTTGGCAGTTACGATAGATGTTTGAAAAAGTTTATGAGTATGATAGAGCCACCCACTGTTTCTTTTTTTTTTTTTTGTGAGAAAAGTGAATGTCGAAAGGTTAGTTGATCCAGTAGAATTGACGTAGAGTACAATATTTTAATAGTTCTTACTTTGTAGTTGTAGATCTGATTCACATCTAAAGGTCGTAAAGCCACAGTTGCCCACGGTTAGAAAAATCCTGTTCACTCAGTTCTCAATATTTCGATTTGAAATTTTGCAAAATAAAGTGAAATGACATGGACGTTACGAAAACTTTTTCTAAAAGCGAAGTTTGTTTATCGCAAAAGATAGCTTATTTGGGCTTTGCTCAAGCCCCAGTGGAAACAAAAAATCACGTATTTACAGCACGCAGACATGCTGGTCATTTTTTGCCACTTTTTCGACACAGACAAGTCCAGTGTTATTGTTCACTCACAAATCTCTTGAAAACGCACTGTCATAATAATCTAAAGGCGTGTACTCTGTCGAAACATACAAGTGGGGCCTGGGTGAGACGACGAGTGAATTTCGCCGACGGAAATCATACGGACAGCGGAGAGTATTGAGGAGTTGAGCGCTGCGTCTTGTGTTGCCTAAAATCAGAAAAGGATCAATTCGTACATAACTCAGGGCAGACGAGACTTTTTTTGAGTTGTGACTCGAAATTTACAAAGCCCCTTAAGTGTAAATATTTCACCGCACAGACTGTTGCGCAACACTTTTGTGCCGAAGCCAATGGCGGAAATACATACTGTTCCATTGCAAATTTAAAAAAACGAGTTCTTCGTGATTTTAAGAAACTTTTATCGCCGCGAACAATAAATCGCCTTCTTCAAAGCAGTGTAAAGTCTGCAAATGAACCCCAAAGACCCGTTGTTGATAGGCCAGGGATAATTAATGATTTTGACCTTGATGTGATAAAACGTCTTATAGTCAGAATGTTTGAAAAACGAGAACTAGTGACCCTCCGAAAGTTGAAGAAATAATAATATGTTGAAGAAGAAATGCAAATTTCTTTGAACAAAACAACGTTATGGAAAATTGTGAAAAGTGCAGGGTTCACGTTCAGAAAAAAGACTAGGACACAAAAGGCATCCTATGCTAGCGATCGGATCTCGTTGCCTCGAGGAGCAGATATCTACGACAAGTCAGAGAAAAGAGGGTTTCGACATAGTTTACATTGATGAAACCTGGGTTCACGCTCACCATGCTAAAGAGCAAGAGTGGCAGTCGATAGACGCTACTATGGGTTGGCACGTCCCTTCCAGCAAGGGTCAGCGATTGATCATCGCTCTTGCTGGGAGCAGCATTGTTGGTTTTGTTTCCGATGCCGTTCTTATTTTCCAATCGAAGTCAACAGACAGCAGAGACTATCACTCTGAAATGAACGCGGACATATTCGAAGATTTGGTGAAACATCAGCTATTGCCAGCTCTCGACTGGCCTACGTGTATTGTGATGGACAATGCAACGTATTATAATTGCGTTGCGCAGGAAAATAAAACAAGAACTTCTGCATGAAGAAAAGACAACATAATAGAATGGCTTTGTACCAACAGCATCGAGTTTCCAGAGCACGCTTTAAAACCAGAACTTTTGCAAATAGTCAAAAGTCTAAATCGACCCAAGATCTATGCTAGTGATAAAGTTATAGCTTTTCATGGACACACGAGCCTGAGACTTCCACCGCACCATTCCCATTTAAACCCTGTTGAGTTGGTTTGGGCAAGGATTAAACACGATGTCGCTGACAAAAATATGACTTTCAAAATCGCAGACATCAAGACATTGACGACGAATGCTATATTTGACGTAGACAGACACTACTGGAAGAAATGTGTTGAACACGCCATGGCAGAAGAGAACAATAATATTGGTAAACTGACGGGCTTGGATTTATTCAACAAAAGATAGTTATCTATTCCTTTGGGTCCGATTCTGAGGACGATCAATGACTCCTCTCCTTTTCTAGTGAGTTTTTATCTTTTTCAAACTTAAAAGTGTTAGCTGTCCATTGTAACCAAAAGGTTATTTTTATGCCCTTGGAAAGTTTTTTACGTTTTGTTTGTCTCTTCAGCCTGGACTCGTTCACCTTGATCATGGTGACTTTCTGGTCATTGATACATTTCCTACGAGTTCCGCCCCTGCTTTGTAAAAGTTGGTGTGTTGCAACGAAAACCAAACATTTTCTCCGTGTCATCGTATATAACTTCCATTGTAAAACTTCTATTATAAATCTGACATAGTTTCGGCCAACATCAAAGGAAACCGGTCGGAACCTAACTTGTAAAGGTTTCTCAACCACAAAATTTAGAATCTGTAACGTCCAGTAAAATCTGACACTATATGGAAAAAGTTCAAAGCAATCAAATAGAGGGCTTCGCGATAATTCCCTCTTATGTGTGGGCAGCTGAGGCTGAGCGACCTTTTTTTAGATCTAGTTAAGTTAATTAGTATGGTGGGAGAATCTAGACCTAGAGCCAAACTCTTTATTTAAGTCGAATTTATTATTTATGTCAACAGGTTTGTTGATCTAGGATCTATCAAGATCTAGATTCTAGAGCTACAGTACTTATGATATAGACCGTAGACTACACTACATGGTAGTTTAGTTTTTAGTTTTAGAATCTAGATCTAGTAGATCTAAGACTTTCTTTGCAAACCCCCAGAGTACGAAGCAAAGCTAGGGGACTGCACAGCCCCCCAGTGGGTAACGCTAGGGGACTGTACAGTACTAACAATTTCCATTTGATTAAGCATGATTAACCCTACCAACTTGGACTAAAATTGTTGCTTTTTCTGTTGGCGTTTTGGGTACCACCCCCACCCCCATCCCCAAATCAACCCAGTTTAAATTATTACGGAGGCGAGCTTTGTCCCTGTGTGCCAGGGCAGACTCGATTTGAGAGGGATGCGATGTCCTAGAAGAAAGACCGAAATACGAGATGAAAACTCTCCCCATTTGGGAATCAAACTCGTGTGCGGTACTCGACTTTGATCATTTGTGGAAAAGGCTGCTTTGATCCAGACGCGCGTCTGACCAGGGCAGAGAATGATACAGCACCCCAGCAGGCAGACAGGGATATAATAATATGTACAAGATTTGTTGTTGTTTTTTTAATCCTTCCTATTCAGAAATCAAACACAAGTCCTCTGTTTGTCACGGCAAAGAGACGGACTTCTGCACCATAAACTCTAGTACATGTAATCTTATTTAGCATGAGAGCATGAGTAAAGAAAGCACAAGATGAAGATGAACCCATAAATAATATGACATCTAAAATAACATGCTCAAACAAATGGGCAATTAGCCCCAAAAAAACCGAAGAAGTGATAGTTGAAAAAAAGAAAACCACCAGTAGTAAATACTGATGATGATGACAATGAAAATATGACTTTCATTTTGAGATAAAAGAAGCATGAAGCACTTTGAAATACAATGGCCTTTTTTAGCAAATGAAAAGCAAGACAGGTAGCAGACAGAAATAGCAGTGGGAGAGAAAAGAAGGACCCTCAATAAGCGCCCAACAAACATCCGCGATGAAAAGAGAATAAACATGAATACCTTACCAATAAAACATACAACAAAAAAGAAGACTAGTAAGATAGATTCCACATTATAAATTTATTATATATATACATATTATATTTCAGCTTGATGTATAAAAGGAGATTTTGCGCAGTTTCAATTTTGTACAAAGAATTCTGAAAGCTCCCCTGCTGTTCAAAGGAATGGCACACAAAAAAATTATGATAGTCCAAATATTACAGAAATTGAGTTTTTCGAATTCTTGAACTGTTCTTTAAAGGGACAGAAAAACAAATTGGCAGTTCAGTCTGTGTAATCTAAGGCCACGATGGGGTTGGAGCAAAGTCAAGATATGAGTACTAAAAGGTCAATAACAAGGGGTTGGAGCTAAGTAAAGATACAAGTTCTAAAGGGTCAATGATGTGGGGTTGGAGCTAAGTCAATATACGACTTTTACTAAATCAAGATGCAAGTTTTAAAGGGTAAAAAACGTGGGGTTGGTGCTAAATCATGATACGGGTTCTAAATGGTCAAAAACGTGGGGTTGGAATAAAGTCAAAATTTTAATATATGGGTTCTAAAGGGTCACCAACGTGGGTTTGGAGCTAAGCCAAAATTTTAATATATGTGAGGCAGCATGGTGGAATCAGGCTCTCGTCAAAATAATCAAAATAAAGAAACTTGCATTTTCCGGAGATTTGTGAATTTTTATTAAATTTTTATTTTTTTTTGGCTCAACACCTTTCATGCCCATTAAAGAACTCATTTCTGTGTGGATTGTTTCTGAAAAACGTAGATTAAAGGCACAGAAAATGCAAATTTTCAGTTATCACGGACTCTTAAGCTAAGGAA
>NW_004797519.1:315314-318360 GCF_000002075.1 Aplysia californica | reverse complement strand
AATAACTAACCTTTGGCAGCCATTTTCTCACTAATTTTACCTCTGAAAACAGGTGACCCCCCCCCCCCCCCCTTCCACCCCCTCCTTTCATAAATATCTCGATTTGTGTTCAAGATAAATTGAGACTTTTTTCATCAAAATAAAGACAAGTGGACAAGCTTTAAAATGATACCAATAACTCTACATGCCCAAAAATTGACGAGAGCCTGATTTCACCACGCTGCCTCACATATGGGTCCTAAAGGGTCAATAACGTGGGGTTGGAACTAAGTCAAAATATATGGTTTCTAAAGGGTCAATAACGTGGGGTTGGAACTAAGTCAAAATATATGGTTTCTAAAGAGTCAATAACGTGGGGTTGGAACTAAGTCAAAATACAAGTCCTAAATCGTCAACAATGTGGGGGTTGGAGCTAAGTCAGCATCATAATAATAATAATAATAATAATAATAATATTAATAATAATAATAATAATAATAATAATAATAATAATAATAATAATAATGTAGATCATTTCTATGGCATAGCGCTCACTCCCGTGTGAACACAACTCTAGGCGCTTTACATAAATGCAAGTACTAACAATATCCATGCACGCACATGCACACGTTAGTTTTAGTTCAGTATGGGGTTTTACGGCGCTCGCAACACACGCACACATAAACACACACACACACACACACACACACACACACACACACACACACACACACACACACACACACACACACACACACACACACACACACCTTCTTGCTTTATCATACACGCACGCTTACACATCGTTACGAAATGAGCTCATACAAATGCATAAAATAATATACACAATTCTATTCGCAAAACACAAATGGATACATAGTCATTTACATGACATTGTACTGAATATGAATCTACTGACATAAAAATGGTATGTCTTTAAAGATATTTTTAATTTAGACTCAGATGTATGTCTCAAGGTTTGGCGGAGAGAATTCCAAATTGATGGAGCAAGGTGGGCAAACGATCTTTCAGCAATCTTTTTACCTCCTTTCTAGAAACTCTTAAAAGATACTGATCGCCTAAACTTAGTGATCTAGGTGGAACATAAATCTGGATGAGATCACTAAGATGTGAGGGAGCTTTGTTATTGACATATTTATGACATAATATTGCAATTTTATATGGGTTCTAACGGGTGAATAACGTGGATTGGGGCTAAGTCAAGACATGGGTTCTGTTTGTTTAGTACAGGGTTTTATCGGCGCTCGCAACTGCATAAGGACATGGGTTCTGAAGGGTCAACAACGTGGGGTTGGAACTAAGTCAAGATACAAGTTCTAAAGAATCAACAATGTGGGGTTGGAGCTAAGTCAAGATACGACTTTTAAAGGGCTAATAACGTGGGGTTGGGACTAAGTCAAACAATATGGGTTCTAAAGGGTCAATAACGTGGGGTTGGAACTAAGTCTAAATACAAGTTCTAAATGGTCAACAATGTGGGGTTGGGACTAAGTCAGAATAATAATAATAATAATAATAATAATAATAATAATAATAATAATAATAATAATAATAATAATAATAAAAATAATAATAATACTAATACTAATAATAATAATAATAATAATAATAATAATAATAATAATAATAATAATGTAGATTATTTCTATAGTGCTCACTCCCGTCTGAACCCAACTAATAATAAAAATAATAATAATACTAATACTAATAATAATAATAATAATAATAATAATAATAATAATAATAATAATAATGTAGATTATTTCTATAGTGCTCACTCCCGTCTGAACCCAACTCTAGGTGCTTTACATAAATGCATGTACGAACAATATTCATGCACGCACACACTCGTACGCCCGCACACTCACACACGCACACATACACACACACACACGCGCGCGCGCGCGCACCTACTTGCTTTATCATATGCGCACGCTTACACATCGTTACGAAATGAGCTCATACAAATACATAAAATAATATACACAATGCAATTCGCAAAAAACATAAATGGATGCAAAGTCATTTATATAACATAGCAATGAACATGAATCTACTGATATAAAAATGATATGTCTTTAAAGATACTTTAAATTTAGACTCAGATGTATATCTCAAGGGTTGGAGGAGAGAATTCCAAACTGATGGAGCAAGGTGGGCAAACGATTTTTCAGCAAACTTTTTACCTCCTTTTCTAGAAACTCTTAAAAGATACTGATCGCCTAAACTTAGTGATCTAGGTGGAACATAAATCTGAATGAGATCACTAAGATGTGAGGGAGCTTTGTTATTGACACATTTATGACATAATATTGCAATTTTTTTATATGGGTTCTAACGGGTGAAAAACGTGGGATTGGGGCTAAGTCAAGACATGGGTTCTGTTTGTTTAGTACAGGGTTTTACGGCGCTCGCAACTGCATAAGGACATGGGTTCTAAAGGGTCAACAACGTGTGATTGGAACTAAGTCAGGATTAGGCCAGGGCAAGATCGACTCTGGGATCGATTCTTTCGAGTCTAAATGAGGACTCAAAGAATCGATCTTGTTCCCAGACTCTAAGCGTCGAGTCCGCCCAGGGTCAATGCCTCCCGTCTCCTTTTTTTTAGCCAGGTTCCTAGCCTAGACTCCGAGAATCGAGGCAAGAATCTAAATCTCTTCCTCACTATTACAGTCCTGTCATGGGATAGGCCTAGGGCTGTCCCACCCCACAGTTTTTCGCTTCAAAACAGACACCGCACCAGGACGGGACTGATCCGGCGCATAAGGCGGCTTCTTTGATGTTGGCCTAGGCGGAGTTAAAAATGTATTCCAAAAATTTCTTAAATACTGGTCAAATTTAAGAAATAATAAGTTTTTCGTGATCAGCGACCCAAAATTAGCATATATGCGCGTGGAACCCAATTTAATGCTCGATTACCAAGTTAAATTAATTTTTGTGAGTTTTGTTTACTTATGTTATTTTTTCACTATTTGAATTTGGCGTGCACTAGGCCTTGATACATGTAGATTCAAGACTTTCTTCAAGGTGGATGAATCGAGGTTGC
>NW_004797519.1:312747-315214 GCF_000002075.1 Aplysia californica | reverse complement strand
TGTGCCTGTGCTCTGTTGCTTCGTATTAGAAAAAAGAGAAAGAGAAAACAGTATTAGGTCGTACTGTCCCACCGATGTTGCTGCAATTCACAACTGCTCGGGACTCAATGAGGCCTCGAGTCTTTTTGCCGTCGATCTTGCCCTGGCCTAGTCAAGATACAAGTTCTAAAGAATCAACAATGTGGGGTTGGAGCTAAGTCAAGATACGACTTTTAAAGGCTAATAACGTGGGGTTGGAACTAAGTCAAACTATATGGGTTCTAAAGTAAGTCTCATGTCATTGTCCAGCTGACAAAAAGTGACCGTCGCCGCTGGTATTGCCCGGTTAACGAACCGCCCCTACTCAATTAACAAATAAAGACTGAGAACGCAGCTGAGCCTTACCATTTTTAGATTAAACTTGGCCTTGTAAAACAAAGCAGTACAATGAAGGGCGGAGTTTTTGAATCATTGTCCTTCTTTGATTGGAATGGGGAAGAGCATTCACAATAATCCACACACATTTCTTTATGATTTGAGCCCTCTCGATCAAAACTGCAGCCGTGAAAAGACAGCTATTGAGTATTTTTCAAGCCTTTTTTTCTTTTTAGTAAAATTTTACAGCGCTCGTAACTGCATAAGGTCATATAATCGCGAAGTGGTGGATGTCAACAGAGAAGTCCAAATGGGGAATCATGCTAGCTCTGCTCACCTCTCTATAGCCTCAACAGCACAAAGTCTGCTTCGACTATCAAGGCACCCCGGAAATAGCAGTTCACAAGAGAGTGACAAACATACAAAAGAAGTAGAGGAAAACTGACGTTAGTAAGGATGAGAAAAGAAAAAGCAACAGTTCCCCCTATGTTGTTCCGGTTAGGTATGATCATGACATTGATAAATCAGCCCATTTACAATTCTACTGTGTATTATAAGAACATGTTAATATCTCCCCTTTGGGAATGGCCTAAAGACTCTTCAGTCAAAAGCACTGCCCTTGGAGGAGTGGCCTCTTTGTTCAATCTCGTTACCTTTTGGAGGGCAGACAAAAAAAAACGACAGCAACAATAACGAAGTTAAATTAATGCTAATAGATTATGAGAAAGTGTGTTTAGCTTATTTTGTTGTTGTTCTGATGTCAGTTCTACACACTTTACAACAAAATACTAGTTTAGAGGTGGGATCCAATCGTTTATTAGGTCTTCCTCCATTAGAACTGATTGGTGGAGAGAGAGAGAGAGAGAGAGAGAGAGAGAGAGAGAGAGAGAGAGAGAGAGAGAGAGAGAGAGAGAGAGAGAGAGAGAGAGAGAGAGAGAGAGAGAGGCAGTCAGTCAGACAGACAGACAGACAGACACCACCCCCACGACTTAATGAAACAAACGGAGACAAGGGAATTGTTGACTTCTAGGATGTTTCCCTTTACAGGTTGAGCGGAAGGATACATAAACGGCATGTTCCATTATAACTTTGCCAACTTGTTATCCCTGAAATTAGACCTCTGGATAAAAATTTAGACGGATCGTTTTGGATTTTGTTTTTCATCGCCGTGGCAGGTAAAGACTCAACTAGACGCAAAAAGAGCACAGAAGTCAATGGGTTCATTGTTAGGCTCTTTGCTGTAACACGTAGAAGATGAGAGTTCGATTCTCTGGGAACTTATTTTCTCGAGCTCTTTGGTGCTGGCGAGCGAAACCGATTTACTCCAGGTTGGCCCTCAGGCAGAGTTGAAATAGTCCGCCTGCTAAATAGCTAAAGTATGCCGATGGTTGCGTAAAACAGTTTCAATCTTTTACAATCACAATGTAAATCTTTTTTAAACCAAAGTACCTGGTCTTTCTTCAGAATATCAAACTTCAAGCATAATATTATATGTTCCTTGAAATTCGAGTAAAGCAATTTAGACGACACCCAGATTCGAATTATAAACATCCATATGGCAGCCCAAGCGAGCAATCTATTATGCCTCAGTAAATGGTGGATCCCCACAGCGTCATAATGTGTACATTGTACTTGCTTGAATAGGTTGGAAAGGCACAACACTAATTATAGGTCTATGGAAATGTATACAGTCCAGCTCGCGCATTGCCAAATCGGCGGGCTGCGGAAATCTTTTCGTCATTAAATTAATTTTAGAATGTTTGAATGTACAAGTATGTACTTTAAATACCAAGAACATAATATTATATTGGCGATTAAAAGAAAGGTACCACTTTTTGACTGCGTAAGAAATCGAGGTTGGTTTTTTGTTTTGTTTTGTTGTTGTTGTTTTTTTGTATTGTTTGTTGGTTTGTTGGTTTTGGGGGGAGTAATACTAGGTAGTCTTAAAAGTAGGTTATGTTATAGAAAATAACATTTTCGTGCTTTAGTAGTTAATATTCATAACAAAAAAATTTTTGAAATTGAATTATTATAGGCAATTTCTTTTCTGACCACGTGGCGTATTATTTCTATTCTCTGTTTATTTTTTAAAAAAAGCTGAGGTCTTGTTTAA
>NW_004797519.1:310324-312647 GCF_000002075.1 Aplysia californica | reverse complement strand
CCCCCCCCACCCCAAAAAATGCAATAACATTTTGATCGTTGTCACCAAAGAAAGATGGTACATATAAGTTTGATTCAACATCAGAGAAATCCTGCAACCGGATTGCTTTGCATGCTTCTGCTATTGCCAGGACATTAAACGTCAACAGAAAAATAATTAATAGGTCAACAGAAAAACGAAGAGGTCAAGAGAAAAACAAATCGGTCTTAAAAGATGCCGAAGAATAGAGATTTTACCAGAGGGTGAAATACAAAGAAAATAGGGAAGAGAGATAGAACACATAGATGTTTGATAACAAAGGAGGAGCAAACCATAGAAGAGCACACGCCAGCCAGCCACGATTGGACATTTAAAAGGTGGAGCCCTAAAGGCGCTCGATAAAATGGCGGACGAAGCAAAATTACATTATTTGGGGAAGGGTGGGGAACATCCAGGCCCTATGCCTACAAGGTTTCGAACGTGTACTTTCAACTTTCAGCTCTCCAGATATATTTTGTAACCAACAGCACCGTCAAAACGTGTGTGCTAAACTTGTATTATTACACGTTATTCTTTAATGAACATGGACTTATTAGAAGAGGAAAAATTGTTAAAGGCCACTATCAACTGGATCCTTTCTTTCAGTCGGAATAAACGCGAACATCATGTGGCTGGTTTTGTTCTTTGATTTGTTTTATTTTTGATCTACTTATTTTATTTTCATTATTTTTATTTCGTTTAAAAAGGGGGTGGGGCAGGTTATTTGGCTCTGTAGTTGTCGGTGTAGTTTATCGTAGGCCATTATATAGGTTTAACCCCTTCATTAATAGAGAACTGTTTTATAACCCCATCAAATACTTATACAATCTTAGCGAGGTACTGAAAGGGTTAAGTGTCATGAGTAATGCCAAAGGGTGGTTTTCTTTCAAAAACTTCTATTAGGTGTAGTAATTGGCTGCAAATCATTGTAATTAACATGATTTCCTGTGCAGATCTTCAGAGCGAAATAGATTTAGCTTTGAAAGTCAACTCCTCCCAATATTACCTAACAACTTCTCCAAACCCAAAAATCAAAATAACATCACATGCACACATAAAGTAGCACAAACACACACACACACACACACACACACACACACACACACACACACACAAACACACACACACAAATTTACATTCCTTCCCTCATTACGTCAGAGCTTGAAACGAGGTAATTAAGATTAAGTGGATGCAATCTAAACATTTTTATAAAGAAAATAACACGAACTCGTTTACTTAAGAATAATTTCTTAATTAAAGTATTACCGGATAATGGCTGTTCGCTCAATATTTTTTACTAAGTGTTGAGATACAATCTGAGATACCTTTTTGCAAAATGCATGTACGACAGAGTGCTGGTTAAAAGCGCGAGTAATCTCTTACACAGTGGCCATTAGCTTCGTAGGTGGTCCGACACCAGCGTTTCAACTGTCCTGCTTGATTTAACGGAGCTCTGCTTTAATTAAACGGTGTTTTGTATCCCCCGATTTTCTTAAAACGGTGAGGTAAGAAGAGAGTTTTACATGTTGCCTGCATGTACTAGCTCTAGTTTCATGCAATCTATAATTTTTTTTAACGTGACCTGTCTGTAAGAACTGCAAATTTAGAGCACAAACAACGCTTCGCTCACCGACAAAGATAACGACGATGTCAAAAATAATACATTAGCATGAAAGCATCCAGGAATTATAAACATACATTTGTTTGAAGAGAAGAGATACAGGGTGGGTGGGGGAGCTGATTGCTTCAAAAGTTGTAATAAAATAAACTGTGGCACCAAAAGTCATAAAGAGTATATACAGCATGAGCTATTTATTGTTGGCAGTAGGCTATATAACATTTCAAATTGTATTGTGAGCATCATTTCATACTTGCCCAAATTAATTTCTGGGAGTTTGTTGAAAAAAGCCTTTATACGAATAAAGAGATCAAGGCCTACCATACGCTCCAGTTAAGTTCGGTTTTGTTATTTCCCTTTAAAGTGTTTAACTAAAAAATATCTATTGCCCAAATCCTAATTCATTTTTCAGAATTTAAAAAATAATTATTCAGTCTAGGAGTTTGTGGAATGTCGCTGGCTCTATCACCTTTGTGTCTAACGAAGTACGATTCACAAATAAATGTAATTGCATTACTCTGCAAGGTCAAACATACTTGAGTTAAAAGATTTTTGAGCTTTGTGTTTTGAATAATGGCCTTGATCTATGAGAGAATTATTTTTTTAAACAGACGATTGTACTAAAATCATAAGTTGATTAAAAAGTGTTACAGAAAGACTAGGGTGACCATCGAAAACTTGGGGGAG
>NW_004797519.1:308648-309620 GCF_000002075.1 Aplysia californica | reverse complement strand
AGAGATATAAGCAAGAAGACATTACTAGAGAACTTTTCAATTTCCTCGAACAGTTTTTCGTAATGTTCTCTGAGTATAAAACGCGTGATTTCTATATAGGAGGACAGTCTTATGCCGGGAAATACGTCCCGTCAATAGCGCAGTTCATACATCAAAAGGGGAAAAACAAGGAAACTAACATCCCGCTCACTGGGGTGTATCTAGGAGGTCCATTTTTCGATCCGTCAACTCAGGGTCCCGAAATGTTGGACTATTTTTATTCTGTTGGAGCGGTATCTTATGCATCTTATCTAAAATTTAAGATAGCTGTTCAAAATTTCACTCAGTCAATAGGAGGCCGACCATCCGGTTTATTGATGAGTTGTATTATCATTCACTTAGGGCTCTTTAAAGTTCCAGGGGTCATACAAATGGACAATTATATGCACCAAAATCCTGCGGGTTACACATGCGTCAAAAATGTGATGACGTTAGATCCCGTGGTGAAAGCGGTGCATGTTGGACCTAACCAGAATTTCATCGTAGCAGGCACAGGAGATGCGTATCAGAAATTTGGAGACGAGTTTTTCAAGAGCACCAAAGGTCAGCTCTCTGAACTGTTAGATAATAATTATAAAGTTCTGGTGTATACGGGAGATTATGACACTGTGGTTAGTTCTTCCATGACGGAAGCGGCTCTCGTGTCAACCCCCTGGTCACGGCAAAAGGAATATAACAACACAGAGCGGTCAGTGTGGGGTAAGGATGACACGTTGGGTTTTTACTCCCTCACTGGACGCCTTTGCCGGGTGGTTGTCCGAGCAGCTGGCCATCAAACACCACGTGACCAGCCAGAGCGGAGTTTTCTAATGATGTCCTTGTTCCTTCGTGATGGTTGTGTGCACAACGAAGGTGAGGCCGTTGTTTGGGGTTAGATGGATAGATAGATAGATAGATAGATAGATAGATAGATAGATAGATAGATAGATAGAT
>NW_004797519.1:305672-306742 GCF_000002075.1 Aplysia californica | reverse complement strand
ACCGCCGATCCATCGGTGAAAATTGTCACATCCGCTCCAACCTCTTTGATCACATCCTCAGCTGCTTCACGTGTCTTTACAGGATCATCAACGACAAAGCTAGTGCATCCTTTGGAAGGATGTTTTTGTAGGGTGGGGAAGGATTATTTCTCCAGCGAAATAGAAGAATTTGAAGAATTAAGGGTTGAGAGACCTGTGCCTTCTGCTGTAGCCGATGAAACCAATTCTTGTAGAGATAAGTTTGACATATCTGGAACATTTCAAAGCTTTACTTCCACTTGTGAATGTGCGCAGCTTGCGGGCTTATCTCTTGGTCTTGGTTTCAGCATTTCTTATTTGTGAAGCCTCATATGATTTGCTGACCAGATGGGTCTATCAGGAGCAAGGCTCTCACATGTCGAAGTATTTATGTTAAGTCCTCCATAGACATTTTTAGGGTGTCGTTGTAGCCCTATTTTGTGCAACAACCTTACGCTTCTCTGGGGACAGTTCAGAATAGAATACTACCTTTGAAATTCTGAAATCAGGCATTCTTACGACATGGCCAGCCAAGCGAAGTTGATTCCTTTTGAGCAAAGAAAACAGATTCTCGGAATTTGCCCTTGTGAGAACGTCGGTGTTTATCCTTCCTTTTGACGCCATGAATACATCTTTGGTATACCGTCCGTCCTCGGCACCATACAACAAGGTTGGGAGGACCACAACATTGTAGACTTTCTACTTTTGTCTCTATGCAAATGCCACAGCAGTACCAAACCCTTGCTTTGAGTCTTCCAAAGGATGCACTAGCTTTATTCATACACAAGTTACTTATGCACCGATGCAGGCATTTGAAGATAATATACTTCCAATATATTTAAAAGCATCAACATTGTTCAGTGTTGTTTTATGTATTTTGATGTCAGGAGGGGGGATCTGCATATTACCAGGGACAGGCTGGGAGAGAACATCTTTCTTTGCTGTACTCATTGTAAGCAGTGGCGGTTCGTGGTTTATAGAACTGATCGGCTGTCATTCACATCGACTCTTTATCCCTCCCCCTCCCCCTTCCTTCACAACACACACACACA
>NW_004797519.1:304835-305550 GCF_000002075.1 Aplysia californica | reverse complement strand
TCCCTCTCTCTCTCTCTCCTCATTTTATACCCCTACTTTCGCCATCCCCACCCCCCTCTCCCACTCACACTCACCAGTGTAAACCGTATAATATAATGTGAAAAAGCTAAAAGATAGTATTTCAAGAAACAATAATAATTTTGAATAATATATGATGGAAGTTACTGAGATTAATAGACACTGACTTTATCGGCACAGAAAAAGAAACACAACTATGCTAGAAAACAAAATGAAAGTGTATGATGACAAAAAGTCAATTGATACTGTATGTACCAGTGACGCTGTCCCACGCAGATCAAGTCTACAATCAGATACTATACAAAGCTGGACAAGGTTAGCACACAACAATTTCCAATCATTATACAATGTATAATCAAACGTTCTTCATTGCACTTCTCAGTTCTCAGAACACTATTGTAACAAAGTGGGGAAGTGTGTCGAATGCTAATTATAGAATTTGATGTCTTGCTGTGGTGAGGTTGGCAAGGGGGAGGGACGGGAGGGGTAGGCCTGACTGTTTTCGGCCCAGACTCTGACAGCCGAGTGGCCTTCGCTCCTCGTTAAAATTCTCCTTATATATCTTAACTAGACGATTCCTCCTTTCGCCGGCCAGACTCCTATGGGCCAGGTAAGCTATTAGTGCGGAGAAAGCGATGAATAAATACCAAACCGGAACTATAGGTGGTTAAAGATTCAATAAACAAAAAAGATTAGA
>NW_004797519.1:302521-303667 GCF_000002075.1 Aplysia californica | reverse complement strand
TACTGTTCATTGTTGATTATGAACGTCTTTTTACATTTAATTTATAAGGTTTACGTTTTTGGGTGAATTTGACTGCTACAACGTTTCAAAATTAGGAAGGGAAGCAGTGATTATTTGATTATATAGACGTTTCGCCACTGGCAAGATGCTTTTTGAATGTTGATCATAGATGTACACTTTAGGCAGTTTAAAAGGGGGTAACTCTATGACGTTGATACATGTTTGTTTGGATTTACTTAAAACTGAATGAAAATCATCGTCAGCAATAAATCTCTTGTCAACAGTCAAGTTGACAAAAATTTGACCTTAACAAACCGCCCATGCATACTGGATTCTTCATGAACAGTTAAAGCACAATCATCGGCAAATAATAGTTCACAGACATGTATCATTATGCTAGTTTTTGTTTTTACCTTCAGCCTTCGAGAGTTAAAGACGTTATCGTCCAGTCTGTACATGATATCAACGCCACGGGACGTTTCGTGCGTCATCGCTAAGAACATGATGCTGAAATGTATTGGTGCAAACACAAGCCCTGCTTCACTCCCTTTGTCACACAAAATGCTTCAGACATATCACCATTGCTCTTAACATCTGCGTTCTTGCCGTCATGAAATTGGCGAATCAAAGTAATGCAATTTGGCGGGCAACGGTACTTTCCTAGGATTTTCCATAAGCCTTCCCCAGTAATGGTATCGAAGGCCTTTGTTAGATCAATGAAAGATCATGTACTATAAAGCGTTGTTCTGCTTAATGCACTTTTCCTGGACCTGCCTGGTTGCAAAGATCATGTCTAATGTGCCCCTTTTAGTGCAGAAGTCACATTGACTTTCGGGTAAGGCGTTACTTAAAGAGAAATGATTCAACAGGCAATTGAGAAGAATTCGGGCCAGGATCTTACCAGCTATAGACAACGAGGATAAATAGGCCTCCGTGATTGTCACAAGATTGCCTGTCACCCTTATTTGTATACAGATAAATGATAGTTACATCGCTGTACCATTGGAGTGTACTTCTGAATTTCCACAACCTATAGAATGTTATAATAGTTCTGTCAGTATACATATATATCATACACAGGAGAGAGAGGTGGGAGTGTGTGTGTGTGTGTGTGTGTGTGTGTGTGTGTGTGTGTGTGTGTGTGTG
>NW_004797519.1:300490-302079 GCF_000002075.1 Aplysia californica | reverse complement strand
GATGATGATGATGATGATGATGATGATGATGATGATGATGATGATGATGATGACGATGACAAAGACAATCTTTATTCATCTCCCAGAGAGAAATTTGTCTTGATCGTTAACAATGGCAGAAGACGTTACAAAGGTAAGGTACACCCACGCATACACTCACAACAAGACAGGGCATTAGTAAATACATGACATTTGTATCACTGTGTGTTCAGTAACCGCACTGCAGTTGGTACGAATGAATTTATATATCTGTCTGTTCTTGCTTTTTTGGAAATGTATCGTTTACTGCGGGATGTTGATGTAAAGAACACTCCTCCCCCTTTTCTATTATAAGGAAGGGTACACAATAAAATAATGAGGAGACTTCTAATTCTGTCATAGTCCTGTATTGTATGTGTGGGTATGTGGGTTTGTGTGAAAACGTGAGTGACCCTTTGTTGTCACTGCCATGAATCAAGATGGCAGCTTTTGATTCACCTTTTCGCGGTTTCACTTTTTTTGAAAATCACAAACATTGATTTTGGAAGAATTAATACTTTCGGGTGTTTAAAAAAGAGAAGCACTTTGACACAGTAACAGTAACAAAGAGCCTGGGGAAAGTGGAACAGATTGAGAGAGAGAGAGAGAGAGAGAGAGAGAGAGAGAGAGAGAGAGAGAGAGAGAGAGAGAGAGAGAGAGAGAGAGGGGGTCACTCATCTTCACACGCACCGACTGACCTCGCTAGAAGCGGAAGTGCGGTACAATCTGTCTCGCGCTCGATTGCATTGGTACAACTTTTAATGTGACTCCGATATCAGTTGTTCACCACTGATTGCGATAAGTGTAACGCACTCTAATTTTTCCTTCCGTCGGTCTCTGTATTCGTAAATTCTGTTAAATATTAGGTTAAAAACAACAAACAGATAAAAAAAAAGTTTCCCCCTTATTAATAGGATTGCAGCTTGAGAGTCGCTGTCTTTTGCTACCCCGCCTCTCTCTCTCTATTTCCTTTCTCTCTCTTTCTCTAATTCCCTCTTTTTTTCTCTCTATCTCAAGGTACCTCCCTCTACCTCTCTGATCCCCTACCCCCCTCTTTCTCTCACTCCTTCTCTCTCTCTCTGTCTCTCTGTCTCTCTGTCTCTCTGTCTCTCTCTCTGTCTCTCTGTCTCTCTCTCTCTCTCTCTCTCTCTCTCTCTCTCTCTCTCTCTCTCAATTTCTCTCATTCTCTCTTTATACGTATTTTCAGTTTCTAAATGTGCTCAGTTGGTGGTTGGCGGATCAAACTCCTATCGTCCTTTCTTATCTCTCTTCCTTCTTTTTGTGTTTGTTAGTCTCTTGTATCGCCTCTACCCTTCGGGTATATGACCTAATTGTGTTGCAAATGCCCTAAAACTCTAACTTAAACGAAAACAAAAATTGAAAGAACGTTCATGATTATAATATTGTTAGTTGATTGTTGTCATATTATCTGTTCGCGGCCAGCGGTTTTCTGTTATTCAGCGACTATCGTATCCGGGAACGGCAACCTCAACAATGTTGGTGGTTGGCTGGTGCTCTGGTCTGGTTTGCTTCTTCTTTTCTATCAAACTTCTTTCGTCTTTATCTCCCCC
>NW_004797519.1:295933-300390 GCF_000002075.1 Aplysia californica | reverse complement strand
GAGAGAGAGAGAGAGAGAGAGAGAGAGAGAGAAAGAGAGAGAGGGAGAGACAGAGAGAGAGAGAGAGAACATACTAGACCCACTACCCCCACCCCCGACTTAAAAGTTACAGTCTTTAATTAATGAAACAAACAGGGGACAGGGAATTATTGTCTTCCGGGGTACTTCCGGCTTCCCCTTACAAGTAAAAGTTGAGCGAAGGATAAATAAACAGCGTGTTCCGCAATATCTTTGTCAACGTGCGATCCCCGAAATGTGAGTACAGGGTAATAATTTACACTCAGACGAACTGTTTTGGGTTAGGTTGTTTTTTTGTTGTTGCTGTTGTTGTTTTTTGGAAGGGGGTGGGGTGATGGGGGGAGGTTGTTGCCGTTGAAGTTTTTACGCTCTACTAAACGCAAAATGGACACCTGCATCAATGGTTTAATGTGCTCTTTGCTGTAATACGTAGAACTTATTTTCTCGAGTAGCCTACCTTTGCTGATGGGATGCGAGACCGACTTATTTCAGGCTGGCCCCGACAAGCAGGGTCGAAACATCCCGCTTCCCAAATATCTAAATTGAGTCAATTGTAGTGTAAACCATTTTCAATCAATTACAGTTAACACAAAGTAAATCATTTTGAAGACAAAGTATTTCGTCTCTTTTCAGCATACCAAACTGCGAGCAGGTAATCCTCGAAATTCCGGAAAAAAACAATAACATAATAATACTACACTCAGATTCAAACTTCAAAATTCATACATCCTTGGGGCAAGCCCAAGCGCTCGACCTACTATGCCTCAATAGTGGGAATGGTGGATCGCCACAGTGTGATAAATAATAATTATACTTGCTTGAGTTGGTTGGAATGGCTTAGCGTTAACTCATAGATCTATCAAAATGTATAGTCCAGCTCGCACATAGCGAAATTTACGGGATGCGGAAATCTTTTCGTTATTTAGAGTCTCACGACGTACGTGTTTCAAGCACAAAGAATACATAATATGTACAAGAGAAAATTCAGGACCTGAAAATCTAATCGCCTTGTGCATTTTCGTTATGTGTGGGATCGTTTGTTGTTTTGTTGGGGGTTTTCGCGTCCTTGACTGTATTTATGTTTTTCTTTTCATATTATTGAATAAACATTGAGTTTCAAGAAAGAAAAGGGTAACCCAAAAATGGCGCGAGTTTGATGTGATTCGTGGTGCATACACGATACGTTTTATGGAAACTAGAAATAACATTGCTCAGTATTGAGGTTCACTAAGAACTGTATTAACTACATGGAGTGCTCGATCGAAGTGAGGTTTCGGAGTCGTAAACAACATCACGCATAAATTTACACTACAATATCGTTTGGTTCCTAATTTGAAATAAATTATATCATTTGATAGTACATGTAGTTACAGTGTAAATTGAAGTAAACTATCGTATATCTCAGGAGTCGGAGAGCAGTTTGCTCTCATATAACTTTTTTTCCATCAGGGAAAAACAACAACAACAACAAAAGCCTCCCGATTCCTACCAAAAAAAAAAAACATTATTATTGTCAGTCCAGACCATCACTCAAATCCTAACCACCATTCCCTGACTGTTGGTGCAACTTCTTTTTTTAACAATTACCTATTGTACTTACGTAATCCATTCGTTCTTATTATATTATTGGTAAGCTAAACTTATTATCAGTTCTTTCCACCATGTGCTGATAGTTACCTAATGTGTACACTTTTAAAAAACGTTGTTTTTAAAATTTAGCACACCCAGTCTTACCTCCTTCATCTTGAAACAAAATCCCAACCTAGGTTCAAACATCGGCTTAGATAAGCTGCCTTAGACCATAACCGAAAAAGAAGAAAAAAAATTACCTTTACCAGAGCCACGATGGGAGCGTGGCTATGAACCCCGATATAATAACACTTATCAACTCCTCAGATAACCCAGACCTGACACAGCCCGACACGCAGGGCCCCAGGTAGAAAGGTTTGACTGACGTGATGAGAGGCCCAGTAATAATATTTCAACGGTTAGTACCGAGTCGATGTTAACTACTCTCTGACTGTTTTATCGTCCGTCATGGAAGTATGACGAAGTTTTCATTTTAATTGTAGTTTCTTTGAAGACTTTGCTTTGCTGGATTTAGGTTGGTCGACTGTAGAAAGGTGAGTCGTTTTGTTTTGTTTTGATTTTTAGCCTATTTGCTTTACTTACAGTTTTAGTGAAAGGCTATCGAATTTAGTGTTGATTATCGTCGAAGTTATGCAGAATAATATGACAACCGTTCAATTACCTTCTTTTGGTTTGTAAGTTTAGTTTTGTTTTTGTTGGGGGGGTTTTATTGGGGGCGTGGGGTTCAAGCAAGACATTTTTGTTTCTATTATTTCTATTATTTCACCGACAAAGCATGTGGGGAGGGGTCGTTCGTGTCTGGTTGTTTGTTTGCTTGTCTATTAGTTTGTCTCAGGGATGAGATTGTATAGGAATGGGTGGTATCTAAAGTAGACCTTACAAGGCACTGGTCTTGAGATAGAATTACGCTTGAGATCCTTCTGAATCATCATTTGGAAACTGGAACGTCACTGAGAATGTTATACATTGGAATCTCAGACGAAACTGCATGGATGAAGCTGTTCCAACCTCAACTCGGTCTGACGTTGTGTCCATGGGAAAGACACTTTTCACGGATTTCCTGTCTGGCTCGATCCTTTCGGGGATGGACGTTAAACTCGGAGGTCCGGCTTTTTAAATATCCTAATTGTGTTGAGAGGGGAGTTAAACCTATACCATTTCACGTATACCCGTTCACGGGTGAGGCGATAATAATATTATACTTGTGTACTCTTTTTAATACCAACAATTAAAGCGAATTATCGTTTCATTTCACGTAAGTGTTGTTTGTCTGTATCGTGGCTTGCTTTCAAAGTACTCCGATGACTTCAAATGGTATTATTCTTCTCAAAATGGCAAGTGTTTATCTGCCAGGAAGCTATGAACTAATGATAATCCCCAAGAGTTCTATAGCCTCTTGAGTGTTGACAGACGAGCATAAAGCAGTAAGAATGATGCAGTTTTGCCTCCGAAGTCGACATAGGAGAAGAAGATTGCCCAAGTATTACTCCACTCCCTTCAGATCTCGATTAAAATTTCCTTGATATGCTCAAACGCAGAGACACAGCCAATGCTTTTGAAATCAGTGAAGGTGTAAGGGTGTCTTATTATTTTACAGCTGTCATTGGGACATTTTTTATGGTAGGGAATTTCAGATTTTGAATTCTGTCCGGGTGGCTGCCTGAGAATGTGGTACAGGTAGCGACCCACAGAGTATCATGGCCCTAACATTGCAGCATTATCCTTAGCTGTTCTCCTCGAGTTCTGAGGAAAACAAATTAGGAGAGGACTTGCAATTTATTGTTATAAAAAGTCTAGACTTTGTGATAACCTCCCTAACAAAATCAAAAATTAAAGCTAAAATAAATACAACTTGATGACATCCTCCGCATTAGTTTTATGATATCACAATCACATACGAACAACCAACCCGCCAACCCACCCATTCAACTCCAACCCGCGTCCCTCATTTCCAGTTTTTAGTTGAAAGTACATGTATATGTTTAGGTTTCAATAAACAAGTAGATAGGATTGTACGATGTAGGCTAAATAGGTTATCCTTCTAAAGTAACGTAGTATCAGTATCTCCTACCCTTTAAGCGTAAAGTTTCTGTCTTCTTCCCACTGATTAGCGGTTTTGGAACTAAAAGGATTGTCAAAGCTCTTCATAACAGATGATCAGATGACCGAGTTCCTGAAGTTTCAAAGTTTGGTCGGTTTAAATTTAACCTGCTTAAAGCCCCCCCTCCAAAAATATTTTTTCTAAAAGGGGGGGGGGCATTTTAATGGCTCACGGATTAACAAACTTTAGGAAGCCGTGAGTGGCTCAATGACCTATGACCAAAAAGAGAAAGTTTGAAAGCTTCTAGAATAATACAAATTGACATAAGCCTACATGCTGGATATGACAACCCAGTAGTTTATCTTTTATTACTTTTAATACGGAACTTTAATTTTTTTTTCTTGAGTAAAGAAACGCACATCGACACAATAAAGGTCACATAGTGCAAGGAAGGAGTAAGTAAGACGGAAGGAAAGGAACAACAGAGGTAGAAAAAATAGGACCAACCAGTGGTTGCTTCCAATCACCTGCAAGAAAAAACATACGTATAGCGGTTTGACAATGAAGACAGGTAAAAGCATGATGTGGACACACATTTTTAAGCGCCTCTTTTTAAAAAAGGAAGAAAGAAAAAGAAATGGTGTGCATATACTATTTCTTTTTATTGAAAGACTGGGAAGTAAAAAGGTTGGAGACAGTGCACCACACAAGATGTGCGGGTGGTTGGGAGGCCACTCATTGGTCAGTCTTTCAAATTTTCAATTATCCCTCTTTTGTTTTCACACACACACACACACACACACACACA
>NW_004797519.1:292086-293009 GCF_000002075.1 Aplysia californica | reverse complement strand
TGGGGGGGGGGGATGTTTTGATTTGTTTTTTCAAATCAAATAAAAGATCTACGAGAATCTCTGCAATAAACGGACGTCTGTGGTGTAAAGGTTGGTCACTTTGCTGTCACATGCACAAGACGCCCATCCTTTTTGGTCTGAGTTGGCCCTGACAGACAGGGACAAAACAGTCAGCTTTCTAAATTATCTCATTTGTGAAAATGAGGCCGTTAAATAACTACGATTGCAATTACTAAAATAACTGCAAATAGGTCTTCGTCTTCAAATAACCCCATCTTTTTGTTTTAATTTTGGGTCCCGCGATGGCCCTCGACGAGCAAGGTCGAAATAATAAATTAAGCTCTTAATAAATTATCTAAATTGTGCGGATGTGACCATAAAACATCTACAACTACAATGTTTGGCTCCTCAGTAGAATTGGCCACTCTATTTAACTAGATTACCTCTGGCCACGTTTGCATGCAGCACACTGATCTAGACCAAAAATTGTTCAACATGAACTTGAACTGATGATTTTTTTTGTGTGTGTGTCTTAATGCCTCAATCTAAAAAATACGGTCATTTAGTAAGTGGGCTTCTGTCCCTGTCTTTCAAGGCCAACTCGGGCTGAGAGAGATGCAACATCCCAGCGAAAAGACCAAATACTCGATAAAGACCCCCCCCCCCTACCTACTCGGAAATCAAACTCCGGTCTCCTGCGTGCGACAGCGAGCCATAGACGCCGGTGTATACAGTCTAACGGCAACTTGCCCAAGACAATCACCTGTTTAAACGACCATTTTCCACTTTCCCCCTTATGTATGTATGTATGTATGTATGTATGTATGTATGTATGTATGTATGTATGTATGTATGTATGTATGTATGTATGTATGTATGTATGATGTATTTTTAAAAAATTTTGTTTTCGTTTTTTGCGCTGT
>NW_004797519.1:288853-290057 GCF_000002075.1 Aplysia californica | reverse complement strand
ATATATGGTTTTGTTTGCCTTTTTTCTGTTTTGGCCACTTCAGGTAAAGCAGGGGATGCACTGACCGGTCTTGTTCTGGTAATACGTGATGTGTACAAGGACGTACTTCTAGCCCAGGCGGTGCTAAATGATGCTCTTGATGCCTCTGGGCGAGTATTGCTGGAGGAAGGAAAGGCTTTCAACATCACAAAGGTTAGTTTGGTTTGTTTAAAGGTTGTTGTTTTGTTAATGTTGTTATTGTTTAAGCGGGGGTGGGGGTTGTTTTATTTTGTTTTTGAAAGTGTTTTACGGCACTCGCAACTGCAAAAGGTCAGAAGAGCGCGTGGGACACATTAAACTTTTTCAGTTGGTAGGAAATATTGAGGATGCTCAAATACAGGATGCATAAGATCAAAGGGAGGATATATTTTAATGGACAACGGGGGTGTCTTAAACAGATGGTCAGAGTACATAGAAGAAATGTTCAAAGATAAAAGAGGAGGAAAACCGGTAATAAAGAATGAAATAAATGGACCAACAATACTGAAAGCAGAAGTACAAGCTGCCATTAAGCAAATGAAACAAGGAAAGGCCACAGGACCAGATAATATTCCAGTTGAAGTGATTGTCGCGCTTGAAAAACTAGGCACTGAAATAACAACAAAGCTCCTAAATGCTATTTATGACAGCGCGGTGAGATCCCAGAAGATATGACGAAGTCAGTTTTTATAGCTTTACATAAAACACCAGGTGCCACTGAGTGGATATGCATAGAACAATTAGCCTTATGAGTCATTTTACAAAAATACTGCTGCGAGTAATAATGGGAAGATTGAGAAAAAGTGTAAGACCAGAGATATCTAAAACACAATTCGGTTTTGTTCCTGACAAGGGCACCAGAAATGCTATATTCACCTTAACAATGTTAATGGAAAGATGTACTGAAGCACAGAAAGAGCTGTATTTATGTTTCATAGATTATTCAAAGGCGTTTGATAAAGTTAGACATGATGAGCTGTTTAAAATACTGGAAAAGCTAGACATAGATGGAAAAGGTCTAAGAATTATCAGAAATTTGAACTGGGACCAAAACGCTGCTGTACGAATTAATGGTGAATACAGTGAATATAAGAGGATCAGGCGAGGAGTGAAGCAAGGATGTATTATGTCACCAGACCTCTTTAACATGTACAGTGAAACAATCCTTAGAAACATAGAAGAATGC
>NW_004797519.1:287119-288098 GCF_000002075.1 Aplysia californica | reverse complement strand
AAGTTGAGGGCAAGCGAGGCAGGGGTAGGCCCAGAACAACATACTTAGGGAACCTAAACAAATGGGTAACAGGAAAAGATCAGGGAAACGTAGCTTTTTGAGAGCATCCGAGCAAAGGAATGAATGGAAAACCATGATAGCCGATGTCTGTCGCAGATCTGGCACTGGATGATGATGAGGAAATATTGAATTTTGTCCGGGTGGCGGCCAAAGCCTACTCTTATCAATTTTAGACCCCCAAGGGTTCTTTAACGTGAGAAACTTGCACACGGGACCTCCGAGATTTTTCACCCTTGTCCGAGAAGGCTAGGTGTAGATTTTTCCTGGTCAGAAGATCAGGGGTGTGGCTGTAAGACAGCAGTAAGAAGGAACCAAGGAGTAGCTGTAGAAAGAGTCAGGAGCCCAGAGGAGGGGGCAAAAGAGGTGAGAGGGTAGGGGCAGAAAGAGGAGGCAAAAGCAGACGACAGAACATTGTTAGAGAGCAGGAAAGGAGGTGAAAGAAGACAATTTTAGGGAAGAAATTTTTTTTCCTTCGCTACCCGGATTCGAACTCAGGACCTTTGAATGAGAGGCGAGCACCTAAACCTCTAGGCCACGAGAGCCCCCTGTTTTGGTTTAACTTTGAGGGTTTCTTGAAGATAGATCTACTCGCAACCATTGTGTTCCGGTTAGGGGCCTCGTGTCGCACGCAGAAGCGAGTTTGATTCCGGTGGGTGTTTTGGGATTGGGTTGGGGGTTTTGTTTGGGTTTTTACTTTCTTTGTGTTTTTTTTAATTGAGTATGTCAGAATGTCTGCTCTGACGTTGTATCCCTCTTAGCCCGGATTAACCCTGAAAGGCAGGGTGATATCTTTATTAATGTACATGTAATGCGCATTGAGCATTTTCTAGAAAATGGAAATGCGCAGTATAAATGCTATTTATTAATAGTAGTAGTAGTAGTAGTAGTAGTAGTAGTAGTAGTAGTAGTAGTAGTAGTA
>NW_004797519.1:284465-286084 GCF_000002075.1 Aplysia californica | reverse complement strand
CCCCCACCCCCCACGCCCCCAAGTATTATGCCCTAGCGACCTCTCAGTCATTCCACTGTTTTGTCAATATGATTCAATACCGATGCATCATCCCCGTCTTGTGATTGGGATAATAATATATAGCGTTGTGGCCTTTTGCGTGCATATCTCTAGCATCCATGAGTGGGTGGGTGGTTGGTGAGTGCTCAGGTGTGGTTGACTCTTTCTGTCCTGTCAAACATCTATCGACCTTATCTCTCCTCCTACTTTTCTTTGTATATTACGGTAATCTATAGTAACACCTCTAATCTCTGGCACTTATATGACCCGATTGTGTTGCAAGTGCTGCTAAACTCTTACTACAACCAAATTCATAGTTTTAGTTTTAGTAGAGGTTTTACGGCGGTCGCAACTGCATAAGGTCATATGAGCGCCAGATGATTAGAGGTGTGACAAGAAAGTAACAAACATAACAAAGAAGCAGGGGAGATAAGGACGACAGATGTTTCATAGGAAAAAAGAAGCAAACCACACCAGAGCATCCGCCAACAACCCTCACCAAATTTGTGAGTGGAGTCTCTTCATTTAAACAAATAATTTCCCCCCAGGTCGTTCAAAATCAAGCCAGCGTACTCACTGTCTCGCTGCTCCGTTTCCCAGCCGTACAACGCAGGGATGGTCCTGGCACCAGTCTCGAAGAGAGGAAAAAACGCTTGTAACTTACAGTTCAGCACTGATCTGGAGATGAAGCTTCAGCTGCACGATGAACATTGCAAACCCCAGCTACCCACGCTGAGCTTTAACGACTCTCTGGCTGCGGAGATCGTCCAAGGCGTGAATAAAATCCGCCAGTGTGGATTTACGTGGCTCATGCTTCAAAGTGAGAGAAATTAATTTTGTCGCGACGTGGTAGAATCAGATTATGCTCGTCAATGTTTTGGGAATATAGAGTTATTAAATCATCTTAAAGCGTATTCTTCTGTCGTGCATTTTGGCGAAAAAAATACCTATCTATCTTGATTAGAAGTTGAAATATTTGTGATTGAGGGAAGTGGTGGTCGCCTTGTGCGGGACGTAAAATTAGCAACTTCCAAAACTTGATAGGAAATTTAGATTTTTTTTTTTTAGTGCCCTTATTCAATGTTTTTTGGACACATAAAAATGTGTTTTAAATAGTACATTAAAGGTGTTGAGCTAAAAAAACAAAACAAAAAAAAACAAGAAGTTGTCCAACGATCAGAAAAATCCCCGTTTCTTTGATTTCATTGTTTTGACGAGTGTCTGATTTCACCACACTGTTTCACAATTAGGCCTACGCATTACGTTTTAGTATACTTCCTGCCAGTTCAACTGGCATGACATCGCTCAGTTGTTCACATACATAACATAATCTACGAAGCCCTGACAAATCTAAATTATCTATAGATCTAATCAGGGGCGGCTCGTGGGTCTAAAAAGTGGGCGTGCACAATTAAGCTATCTTAGGCTGAAGATAATATAGGGCAGAGTAAATGGGATGGTGTATAATTTTAGGATTTTTGGGTTGGTGAAGGAAGACCTTGTGCTTTTATTTTCATTCTTTTTACTTGTGGCTTTGACTTCTAGAACTAAATCTGTTTGTTAGCTAAACGTCAATTTCA
>NW_004797519.1:283700-284070 GCF_000002075.1 Aplysia californica | reverse complement strand
ATTGTTGGTGCTTTACGTCATAGAACAGTAAAACATTTTGGGCGGCACTGCACGACCGTGCTCTATGGACGAACCGCGCCTGGATCTAATCGAACTTATTGTTTATTGCATTAACGTTTATTTCTATTCACTTTGGAGTTGGTTGTATGGTGACAGGTTAGAATAGGAGGGGGGTTACAGGGTGGTTAGTGGTGCTGAAAAATTGGATTGCAAAACTGGCTGCAAACGTCTGTATGCACTGTTCTGTATGTATGCGTGTTAATGTGTGTTTGTATGTGCATTTGTGGGTGTGTTAATGTGCATGTTTGTGGATTGTACGTGTGCACATGCATAAGTGAGAGTAGAGTAGAAAGTGTGTGTGGGAGGGGGG
>NW_004797519.1:280077-282756 GCF_000002075.1 Aplysia californica | reverse complement strand
AGAGAGAGAAGGAGGGATCGAGAGAGAGAGAGAGAGAGAGAGAAGGAGGGATCGAGAGAGAGAGAGAGAGAGAGAGAAAGAAAGAGGGAGAGAGAGGGGGGAGAGACTCTGAGAGAGACCAGGAAAGATAGAGACCGAGATAAAGAGAGAGGGGGTGGGGTGGGAGGGTCTGTGTGATATTTTCGAAGTGAAATAAGTTATCATGAAGTAATCAACTTTACTTATCGAGGAGTTAAACGTCAAACACCTTGCTAGAGGCGGCTTCAAAGGCACGGTATAACGATCGTCATAATAAGTGTTCCATTTTCCGTAATCATACTTTGCATGAGGCAATAGCAAAATGGACGGCTGAGACAACGGAAAGCAGCGGTTGTCTACCTCTGTCTGAAACGAAGTACAATGTAGTGGAAAGGGGGGAGGGGGGAGGAGGGAACTCTTGGCGGGAAATGCCTGTAGCTAGGCCTTCACCTCTGAAACTCTGAATGTAATAATATAACGGACGTCAAACAAGAACAGGGAACAAGTGGGCTCTGATTCTGATTGTCGTGATGCGCGACTTGGAAAGGGGGGAAGGGGGGGGGGTAAATGACTTCTATTGGCCCTGTTTACCACATAAATTGCTTGCTTTCAATATTCTTTATCCTTTTTGTGCGTGACAGATATGTACGTGAAGCCGAGATGTCTTAACAAGAATACCATCGAGATCCCAATAAAGTTCTCCTTGAAAGCAGCCTTTGAGACGCAGAGAGACCTCATCAAGGACACTTATGTCAGCTTCGTGAGGGAAGATTCTGTGCTGTCCATTAACAATGTGGACTATGCCGTGAGCAACTGTACAGAAATGTGCTTCCCCCATAAGCTCCCAGAAAATAGGGACGATGGTGAGACTGTCTTGTCATTTGTACTACGAAGCAGTTGAATCAGGCGCTCGTCAGTTCGGGAACATATGGAGTTAATTGTATCACCTTAAAGCTTGCTCGTTTGTCTTGCTTTCGATTATAAAATTACCTATCTATCTTCAATAGAGGTCGAAATACTAGAGGTTGAAGGAGGTAAAATAAGCGAGAAAATGGCAGCCAAAGTTTGATGACTACCAAAGCTTAAAGGTCCTTGGAAACTGTAAGTTTAAAAAAAATGTTGGTGCCTTACAATGTTTTTCAGTAAAATCCACACAGCAGTGTGTTTTTAATGGACATAAAAGGTGTTGAGCCAAAATTTAAAAATTCAATTAAAATGGCCAAACGGGAAGAAAAATGCCAGTTTCTTCGATTTCATTATTTTGAAGAGCGCCTGATTTCACCAAGATACCTCACATTTCATTTTCTTTAGGCCATAAACGTCAAACTTAGGACCAGCGGGCCGCACCCGGCCCTGCAAAGAGTAATATCCGACCCATGAGAGTATTTTAGGTAGCCCATCCTAAGAATCTCCATGGCACAGAACCACAGAACCTTTTATTCTAAACCCAAGCCTAAAGAACTTGTTGCGAAGAAAAGCTGCCAAACCACTCAGCTCTTACAAATTAGCGTAACAGCGAGAATCGGTTTGCCTTGATTTGTTACCATTTTAAATTTTGCCTGTTTTAATTCATGGTACCAACCAAAAAACCAAAAAAATAATAATAAAGATTTGATTGTCCGCTGCTCAATTAGTGTTTATCCAGGTCGGTCCTGAAACATAAGTCAAGTGTAGTTTGACTTTGCCCTCCCCCTTTTCCCTGAACGATTGAGTTGACTGACGCCCCTGCTTTAGGCTGTGTATGCGATGTCCATGATTGTACCTCACCGAAATCGAAAGTTGAACCGTAATGATGTCATACAACACAGAAACTTGGGGAAGTCACCGAGACGTCAAATGTCGCCTCAGGGTCAGAGCTCAAATCGGATCTTTCGATTCCTTCTTTATGATCATGCGTATTTTTATTATATCAACATCATAGTAAGCGGTAACTTTTTCGAAAATTGTTTTTATTGAATCTCAAGCTTAATTTGGCGCTTGCCATTGTGATAGTTGATCCGCTCATGCCAAACGGGACACTGGGCAGAAAGGAAAGTATAGTCCAAACATTTCGATAACTCTTCCGATCGCCATATTATGTTGGATTCGAGCTTCGTACGTTCAGATCATCGTAACCGTCAACCAGACAAAAGAACAGAGGTTCAAGTGTGAAAATTAATGCACTACAAAAAGGACCGTAGTGACATCACCTACAGTATGGCTGTTCTTTGTCGTTGTACAAAAACCGATGTTATTGTTAGCAAGTTGACACGACACATACCAACTGCAAGCAATTTCAGCAAGTGGTTGGAGGGTCCTACTGTTGGTACTTCTTTACTTTCCCTCTGTTGTTTCTGTCTGTCTGTCCGTCTTACTTTTTCCCAGCACAAAATGACCATTGGTGAGTCGATTTGCTTATTTTTAATCAAACATACGAGACGAACAAACAAAGCAATTTTAGTAATTGTGATCAAAGTCTACCAAGGGATAGCATTGTTATCTATCTCATGATTTGTTTGAGCAGTGTGACAAAACCCTTCTAGTTAGCATTGCTCTGAATGTTTTCCTCTTTTAAAGGTAGATCTGTATGTACATTTTATTATATTTTTTGTTATTTATCTATTTATTTATTTATTCATTTGTTTGTTTGCTTATTTGTTTGCTTATTTATTTATTTATTTA
>NW_004797519.1:275825-276867 GCF_000002075.1 Aplysia californica | reverse complement strand
GAGAGTAACAAAAATAAAAAGAATAAGGGGAGATAAGGACGATAGATGCTTCATAGAAAAGAAGAAGCAAACCACACTAGAGCACCCGCCAACCACCCACTATTTTAATTTACCCTTACAAATGAATTTTAACCCAGCTGCAAAATGATATAAAACCTAAATAATAATTATATCTATCCTGCCCGATGTCCTACTTCCACAACCCCATGACGAGCAAGGGGCAACAAATACACAGCAAGTCTTCAAAAAAAGACTGCTTTTGATGAATGGAAGGGGGACAACGTGAAAAATCAATTCCACAATTAATTAAAGTAAGAAATCGGCAAACACAACTGGTGCAAAAAGGAACCCCATCTTTTACTGGTCCAAAAAGGACTTTGTTGTTACTGGTCCAAAAAGGACTTTGTTGTCACTGGTCCAAAAGAAATTCTTCTCCCATTGTGTGGTATGGAAGTCACGCACTTCGCCATCCTACACAGAAGACCTGAGGTCAATTACCATATTATCGGAAGAATTTTTAATCAAGTAGGTCTATCTTTTCTAGTTTTAGTAAGAGTTTTACGGCACTTGCAACACAATACGATCATATAAGCGCCAAATATTAGAGGTGTTACCAGAGAGTATCAAACATAAAAAAGAAAGAAGGGAGAAGGAGACTTTTTATAGGAAAGAAGGAGCAAACCACATCAGAGCACCCGCCAACCACCCACATAGCATCTTGGCTGAGAAGTGGAATTGTATTCCTCTCAACCTAGGTTGGCTCTGACAAAAAAAGCCGAGGTCATGGCCCACTCCTTAACGATCTAATTTGTGTCGACAGGAGATGGAGAGTAAAAACGCCTACATTTTCACCTGGTAATCCTGGAACAAACAAACAACAATCCAACGAAACAAAACATAAAAAAACAACAACAAAAAACGCTAGAAAACACAACACGAATTGCTCTTCAGTATATTCAACAAATATAATTTGTCGTAGAGAATGATACTTGAGTGCTTCGATTGCACCGTGGTACAGACATCAGGGGGGGGGGGGGGGGGG
>NW_004797519.1:262162-275725 GCF_000002075.1 Aplysia californica | reverse complement strand
GGGGGGGGGGGGTGTTAATAAATGTGAATGAAGGGTGGTGGGGAGGATGGGGTAGGCAATGAGATGCTTATTTACATAACACAAACGTTTTTGTTTTCAGTGTACAAGGGTATATAACAGTTGTATGCATTAACAAGTAATTTGTAATAATAACAAATTGAAGAAACAAGCAAAGGCATTGGAAACAGAAGCTCGAATCTGAACAGTTCAAAGGACAATGGAAAAGAACGAAAAGACCACAAGAACCATCATCAGAGTGATCATTTGCACATACTATGTCTACAGGAGGAATAAATTGCTTTTAAAATACATGCAGAAAAGTTAAAACAGAGCATCATGCAGGGTACAATGAACTTTGCCTAAACTGACATTGGGCGGGGCACAGAAAAACATCCATTTAACCATCATAAAAGCTTCTTCCATTCTTTTCTGTTAATATATTGTGGTGACAGAAAAGGGTTTCTGAAAATCATTTTGTCAAGACATCATTTTAAGCAAAGTCCACTACACACCATACTAAAAATACATCCTTCTTATTTCCACATTTTCCTACACCTAACTAACGAGTCCCAGATCAGACAAACCACACACCTCCACAGAATTTCTCCACTATTTTTTTTTTTTAATGAAGATGGTTGGTGAGTGATCTGGCGTGGTTTTCTCCTTTTTCCCTTTCAAACATCTTTCCTTCTTATCTCTCTCTACTCCTTTTTTGTGTTTGTTACTCATTTGTAACAACTCTTTAGTTTTAGTATGGTAAGTGTTTTACGGCACTAGCAACACAATAAGGTCATATAAGTAAAGTGCCGAAGATTAGAGGTGTTACAAGAGAGAACAAACACAAAAATGACGGAGGGGAGATAAAGACGATAGATGTTTGAAAGGAAAGAAGAAGCAAACCACACCAGAGCATCTCTAAATCTTCGGCACTTATAATGACCATATTGTGTTGCAAATGCTGTAAAACACTTAATACTAAAGTTTGCATCCCTCCCACCATCACTGTTATTTTCTTTCTATCTTTAATCCATGAGAAAATTTAACGCGGAGCGGTGACCATATTCTATGGAAAGTACAAATTTCAGGATGATGAGACTAAGGTAAGTCCAAAGAAAACATAGCGTATGAAACCAATCAACAATCATTTAATATTAAAATTTATTGAGAACAACAACACTTTATCATGAAGCTTACAAAGGGATTCTGGTAATCAAACACATCACTGAATCCTAGTTCTACTCTAAGCTACTACATTTTCTGCACATAATACACCAAACCACGATCTATTTCATTGAAAATGGTGAAATGGGATAGGTTTAACTCCCCTATCAACACCATTAGGTTATTTAAGAGGTGGAACATCTATTTCATTATTTATGTTGATTACACAACACAATTTGGAATATACTACCACTAGTAAAGATTACCCTGTAACATGTGCACATTATATAATGGTGACAATTAAGAAGAGCCCTCCAAGGAAATCCACTTGGCTACAATCACCTAATGAGAGCTCCTTGATGTGTCATCAACAGGAGTGCAAGCTTAGCGCTATTTTGTACAATTCCATTTTTTGTTTTCAACGCAAACCACATTGAAAGCACTGAATTCCAGTTGCCAAAACAAAAGTCATTACAAAATGAAATTCAAATTCTACAGAACATCGGCATTAACCACTATAATTCCAGGCACAAAGAGAACATTTTTCCACAGCCTTGACAGCTGTGATAAAACTCCCTCAATTTGGAAACTGGATATTTCACACGACAGCACTAACTCGCGAGTGACTTACACTGTAAACTGGAAGGTTGTGGGGAGCTATTCTTGACATTCGCCATTATCTATATCGTGCTCTTTGATATCACAATATCAAGTTTTAACAGCATTACGTAAAGCGCAATTCAATTTTGTGCGGCTTATATAAGAATAATAGGAGACAAGCGAAATGAAGCTAATCACAAAATGTCATCTTAAAAGGTTTGGACAAGCCAGCTGCATTCTTTAACCTCTTATATTTAAGACAGAGTAAAAACTTGCTCATTTTCCTATCTGTACTAAATAACCTAGTAATATAGATGAAGGACAAGCTCTGTCAATGGGAAGAAAAGCATTAATATCCTTATGAACACAAAGTGTGGACAATTTTTTTAATTCATGCCCTCTTTGCTAAAGTTTAATTCAATTCTTTCACTAATGGATAGGATGCCATTTCAATAATCTCCATGGATCCAAAGCTGAACAAAAAAAATAAATAAGACGCATATATAGATTCATACTGTCTTTGTTTTCTCGGGACTGGTGTATCCACCCATTCAAAGTGTTTCAAATTCACCAGTTTGCAAATAACAACAACTTGTCTATTCTCATTTTAAAGTTGGGAGGGGCGAATTTGTGAACTGCAGCTTCTGACTCATCCCCCTATACACATCTGTCATGTTTCAATGACAAGTAGCAAGAGATTTTTGACAGGGTGAATCCTTTTCTTCAAGGAACAAAAAGTAGAGTCCCCTAATAGCAGTCTAATGTGGGTACATCTCTGCGTAAAAACTATAAATGTGAGGTGGAATCAGGCTCTCGTCAAATTTTTGGGCATGTAGAGTTATTGGTATCATCGTATTGCTTGTTCACTTGTCTTTATTTGGATGAAAAAAAATATCCATTTATCTTGAATACAAGTCGAGATATCTGCGATAGAAGGAGGTGGTGGTCACATGTTTTCAGAGGTAAAATTAGTGAGAAAATGGCCGACAAAGATTAGTTATTTCCTTAGCTTAAGAGTCCGTTTTTACTGAAAATTTACATTTTTGTCAAAGCTTTTCTGAAAAATCCACACAGAAATGAGTTCTTTAATGGGTATGATAGGTATTGAGCCAAAAAACAAAAATTTGATAAAAATTCACAAACCTGCGGAAAAATGCAAGTTTCTTCACTTTGATTATTTTGACGAGAGCCTGATTCCACCACGCTGCCTCACAAATAAATAAATCCCTTGTGAAAGACCCCCATCATCAGAACATCAGCAGTCCAGGGTATGAGGGCCTGTGGGGTTGTGGTTGAGTGTGCCACACAGAAAGATGCACTTAGTCACATATACACACACACACACCACAAATGTGCCACATCTCTACACAACAACAAATGATAAAGAATCACAACTTGCTTTAAATCATGAGAAACATAAATCGTCACACATCTCAATTCTCACATTTACTTTTTTATGTGCCACCCCATCACCAATTTGTTATCTCTATACGAATATTTAAATATACTTCAGTACAATGTGATGCATATGCATGCAATATCAGCAAAGCAATGGAACACAAGCGATAGGCTTAGTCATTCATTGGTTTAAAGGTATCATTTGGTATTGGGAGGTTAAAGCCTGTATGGAAATTAATATATTGCAATGAAGCATTTATTTCAGAAACTCTCAAGCATCCTCATTTACTTTAAAAATAAGCATTTCTTCCTTGGCCACTCCATCCTAAACAGTGGTGCAAAGCAGTAAAAAGATACATCCTCCTCTCACCATCTGCCTTAAACACGAGCAAGTTTATGACGGAACCTAGTAGAATCACTGGACTGCTACCCCCATCTACACTTGCTACGCCTCCCCTCCTTTTTCTTAAATACCCATAAACGTTGAGCAACAACCTCAAAGTACAGGATCCATGGAAAAATAAGAAAATACACTTTTCTTTATTTACCAGAAAAAAAAGTTTCCTTCTCCTCATTTGAGAAAGAGGACCAGCTAAAGAAGGACTACTGACACTATTCAAGAAATCAAGTGTACAAGGAACATGAAATCTTTAAGACAATTTATTCATTTTTATTGTATAACAAAAGCAAGTAAATACATGTGATTTGCTTTGATAGCACATATCTCTTGACTGGACATAATATCAACGGTCAGCGGTCAATGACCAACCCCACTGTTGCTGTACCACAGGAGGCGTCACAGAAATTCTTAAGCCACTTTGGGACGTACTCAAACTGTTATTAATCCATTTCACCTGCATTTCTCCATTATAAAGTGACAATTAAGTAGACGTGGAAAGGGGGGAGCACAGTTGAAAGAAACAGTTAACAGAGAGAGAAGGTAGCAGAGAAACAACTACAGAAACATTAAGACTGTAAAGAAGAGAGACGAAACTAGTTCCATAAATGCCCACTATTCAATTCTCCATGAATCAGTATTGCAAGACCTTCACATGGTGACGTACCATTTAAAGCTTCCTCATGAACAGATGGAGGCAGTATCAGTACTCTGTGCACTCACAGTATGACAAGAGTATTGAAACATCAGTGCCAACAAGAGAACAACAAGGAGGAGTGTGAGTTGAAAAATCAATGATTAAAACACCAAAGCACCAATGTCCCAACATGCTGGCGCAATTACCACAATATTGAACATGTGCACATCACTTTCAGACTGACAATTTTGAGGACTTTTGTGAACATTTTATAGGCTAGTGCGATTTTATCACTTTACCCAAAACAGTGCAGGTTTGAAATGGTGAAGAGGCAAGCCACGACGACTCTGAAACTGTTACAAATAATGAATACACATTCACATTAGGAAACCACCTGCTAAATGAAAGAGGAAACCTTTACATAAAGTTTCACTACAGTTCACAATGTAGTACATGCCAGAGAAGGCTAATGCGAAGGTAACCCGAATAACGTGATACAAAATAAGCACAGACAATTCATTTCTGATACTATTAGCACACATAAAGCTACTCGCATTGCAAAAGAACATAAAAACAATATCAAATTGGGTTCAAACACTGTGAAATTTAAAATCCAAAATTAAACAAAAATGCATAAAAGTTTGGAAAACTTAAGCTAAACAAATTCCAGAAGTTCTATTGATAGCAAGCACTTTGAGCACACCAACCAAAATAAAATTTTACTTTTTCAAAACTAACTTTCAAAATGATAATTTTTCACAAAGGTTGCTTGTGCATTTCTGAAATAGAATCACATTCTAAGATACAATAGGACCAAATTCATGTTCACTAATGAATAGAATTTTTACCCTATTATTCGGTAGATACAACAAACTGGATACAATTCGCTCTAAATCAAATGATAGAATGCGGCTCAAAATTTATTTTTAGTCTGTCTAGGAACCAGACAACGTACACTTAGGTAATGTCAGAGGCTGGACAAACAGACACTCGAATGTTTGCAAAAAAAGTTAAGAACATTAGGGAAAAAATTTTTGACTTCCAAAGTTCCCAGATACAAAACTGAACGCAGGATGCCCTCACTGCAGTAATGTAACATGAAAACATGATAAACTTTCATGATCCTCGAAAAGTGCTTTGACATTGGTTCATTCATTGATACAAAACGCAAATAAAATTTGAAATATTTGTCATAATTCAACATCTTCCAGGACAGAGAAGATAAAGAGACGTTAAATCTGATCTACCACATTATTAGAAAACAGTTCAAATGCAGAACTCCTCCCAGTTCGCATTTTTTTTTAAAATAGATGGTAAACTTGGTGAAGACAGCCATTTGTCCAGAAACGGTATCATTTGAACACATTGACAAGACAGGGCGAGGCAGACAGCTGGTACACAAAATTGTTACGAATGCCACACCATCAGTCAAAAAGACAGGAACCACGTCTATTAAAGGCAACTCTAGAAAAAGCACCCTACAAAACTTAACCATTATCACATAGTAGGCAGTACAAACATCTACAAGAAGACAATTGGAAGGTTCCTTGCGATAACTTCTAGTGTGTATCAAGGGGGGGGGGGGGGGGGAATGTGAATCTGAAACAAAACTTTAGTTTTCAAGACTTTTCATTAAATAATCTCAGCTATTCCAGTCCCATTTTGATTTGCCACAAGACAACTGTACTGTTCCCTCCCACAAGTAGTACACCAAGCTAATATACTTAGCTTGGTCCCCTAAATTTTGAACCATCAAGTCCTCTGAAGGCACAACAATTTGTTCACTATAACCCGATGGAACACTTTGGCCTAATGTGAGTCTTGTAGGAGAAATAGAATAAGGACTACAATGCCCATTGATTTGACACAGTGATAAATAAAACAAAAGCATATGCGCAGAAGCTGAGACAATGACATACAATTCTACAAAAATATGGGCATTCACCAAAGGCACAACCTCATCATGATAAAAAGAGTCAAAATGAAAATCATACCGGCTCCCAAACGCTCAGATTAATAACACTATTGCTTCTTTTAAAAAGACCAGTTGATATCATTTTTTGGCACAAGCAAACTAAATAAATTATAGAGAAAAAAATGGTAACTGTCTGAGCCGACTGTAAAATGCTAGTGATGAACATAAAAATGTTTGGTGTGGGGAAAAAGAGAACACATCAACAGAACAATATTGTTTTTAAAAAGAGAAATGACTGACAGAAATTACAGAGACACAGGAAAGAAATAGTTCTGCGACCAGAAGCTTTCTCAACTTCCAGCATAAAACAAGTAACACCTAAATGCAAAGAAGTAAAAAGCACACTGCCAGTCAAAAACATGCACACACAACTAATTGCTCTGTACATTCAGCTCATGACACAACCAAGTTGACACCCAACCTAAAGAATCTGAACAATTGTCTTATAATTCTCTTTTGGTAACTAATTTTATTAATGGAACTCCTGCATGCACTCAAGACCAATCAAAATGCAGAACAAAAAGCTAAAATCAACAATGAACATTCCCTACAAGGAGTCCAGTTTGCGCATTAATATTAAACTTCTGCATGTACACATTCATAGCAAGAAATAGCCACATCTCTGAGAGGAAAAATAGCCTCCAAAATATGCCGTGATGTATCTTATGTAGGGGTTACAGTGCAGACATGTACTACATTTTGCCTGGCTGCATGCCATATACATTTATAACTCTAGAGTACACTGACAGAACATGGGCACCCTGCTGTACACAAAAAGCATCACAAGCAGGTTTCAATCAACAGAATCAATCATATTTGCAAAGAAGATGCGTAACAATTTTCAAGCATGCTATAGAAAACAAAAGCAATAGTAAATATCACAATAGGTTCAGACGGACAGGAGAATTCACTAACATTTCATAAAATCAAAACCAGTGTGTAAAAAAAAAGACAAATTTATGTTCCCATAACTATCTATACAAAAAAAAATTATATTTCTCCAACAAAACAAATTATGAGGTAAAATAATGTCTGAATATTTAAATATTTCTCTGGTAAATAGAAATTCTGAAATAATGTAATGAGTCACAACGCAAAGTGATACTACACATTGAAACTTAACACGGCAGCTCAAGCAAATTTGGGGAGGAAGGCAAGGAACAGAGCACAAAGAAACCAGCTTCAGCTTATGAAGTCCACTTTCCTCCCTCTCCAACTTCTTGCTCGAAGACGCCACTGACTCTTGATAGCCGATATTCAAACTACGTCCTATAGCAGCCATTGTGTACTAACTTTACAAATAGAAGGAAGTTTGACATACAGAAGCAGAATACTTTGCACACAAAGTTTAGTGCCCCTCCAGAAATATTTACCCCCAAGGCCTTGTATTCTACCAGGGGGGAGGGGACCAATATGCTTCTAAGCAGGTGTCCTGTTGAATATCAACGACAACAAAATAAAAGCGATTATTCAAAGCACTTCATGACTTTTCTTTCAGAGTTAAAAAAAATTAAAAAGCACCTTGTCAGGGAACATTTATTTATCCATGACCACAGTGGTATTCTTCTATTCTTCACAAAAAATTTGACGTTGGCAAGACACTATTCTTATAGCTCAGATTTTGGCTCTCTCTCTTTTTTTTCCTTTCTTCGTTTGGTTGAATTCATTGGTAATGTTTCACCAACTGCACTTCCACTCGCAGTGTGCTCCAGAAAGAGCTTCCACAGAATAAAGCTTCTCACAAAGAAGTAGGAATGTAAATGGATACCTTGAATTTGATGAATAAAACATTATTTTTTTCTTAAAGACTGAGCATGGTACAAGGGTGAGTGCATTCGAAGCAGAGATTTCATACTAAACAATTCGCT
The DNA here is from genome assembly GCF_000002075.1 of Aplysia californica. Lineage (NCBI taxonomy): Eukaryota > Metazoa > Mollusca > Gastropoda > Aplysiida > Aplysiidae > Aplysia > Aplysia californica. The sequence goes on along the minus strand of NW_004797519.1, from coordinate 267,689 downwards.
ATACTTACGCTAACAAGAGGTAGGTAAAGAAAAATAGAGACAGTCATGAAAAGCAACCACTCACTCTTATGATGCTGTATTCAGGAGAATGTTTCTGCTGTTTGAAGATGCTACATCCACTGGAACTAGGACACGTTAAGTAGACCCATTCATCTATCAACTTTACGTGTGAACTTTCTTAGCACAGTGAAGGAATGAGCTCTTTCGTCAGTGGCAGGGAATATAATTATGTCTGCATCCGTACACACAGATAAACATCAGTACAAGATATGGCTGGTCTTTCTGTATAAATTTGCAACTACAATATCACACTAACAGACTGTAACTACCCCTAACATAAGAAAACCATCTGAAACAATTTTGAGTAAATAAAAAAGAAGGTACTGCAAACATCTGCATCATATAATGAAACAGAAAGAAATTCATCAACCCTATCCAGTTGTTTTCTCTGATATACAGCGATAAAATCTGCCGGGGCAGATCCCCCATGAAATTACTCCTTGTAAGAGGTTTACATCCTTAGAGATAGTGCAAAATATCAGGTTCAAGTGGTCCCCTTTACAAAAATGGTTCAGCTACCTAAGCGTAGCATTTCCATGGCAACCTGTAATAAATCAACTCAATAGGCAAAAACCTAAGGCACATTTCTCAATTTTGTCTCTTAAATTCTCTTTGCACACTCAAAAAATGTACAGGAAATTTCAAAACCGATAAAAGTTGACACCCTCTTGAAAGTTTGCAGTGTACGCGTAAAGTATTCAAAACTTATTTCCATAACATCTACAAATAAAGGCAGTTAGTCGTAAAGAATCCAGGGTCAGGTCAAATAAGGACATGTCTCCTCTCTCTTCAAGACAACTGTACAGCAGGCCTTTATCTGGTGCAGTCTGAAGAAGTACAAAGGCAAGGAAAGGCGATATGAATGGTTCACCTTTTACTACAACATACATAAGATGTATATATATAAAGACGATGTCTGTTTTTAAAGTTTCAGAAAATTCATTTATAAGTATGGACAAAAATTAGGCATGTTATTATACAACTGAATAAGTACAGCAAATGTTTTCTATACAGTGGGGTAAAAAGCCTGTTCATGCATCAGCTGTAATTGCAATAGTATTCTCCCCTGTATCTTGGGTCAAAACAGAATTCAGTAATAATAGCTCTTTCTCTGGCCGCAAATAACATTTTGAGGTTAAAACCAAATAATACAATTCAAGTTTCAAGTCTTAAATATCAGTATTTTGAAAACTATGCTAAACTTCTGGCCATTAATGATCATGCATCCATATCTACAATTTTCAGCTCTATGAAAACAAGAATGAACTATTTATATTAAGAACAGTGATGGGCAAATTACAGCCGGCAGGCCCATGCGACTCGCCAAATGTTTTCATATAGTACCTTGCTCCAGACACTACGAGAACTCTCATTGGCATTTTGTGTTGCATGTTGACATTTCAGTAAAAGATCTTAAGCTGAAAGTCTTCCATAGCTGGGTTTCAAAATCAAATGCTCATGTAATCGAATCATTGTTCGACACCCTGCCGCCCGTAAATAGAGTGTGGGCATGGCAGAACTACAACTTAGTATTTTTTCTCCCAAATACATAAAAATGTGTCCATTTGAGGTCCAACTTCAACATGACATATATAACAGCTGAACACAAAGCTAAATAATGTCTTTGTTCTTGCAAAAGAAAACTACTTTTAACCAACGAGTACTGATTATTTTACTCACATGACTATTTAAAATTGTCGACCTTGTGCATGTGGCACTAACAATGTACTCTAACGTTTGCCTATCTCTGAACTAAAATATTAAAATTAGGTTTCTGTGACTGCTTACTTGTTGCCCAAGTCATAGTACTCTAGGTTGCAATGAAATATCTAAGTAATTCTGTGCAAAAGGACACAATCTCTTGAACTGGACACTGAATGTAAAATTCGAAACCAAAGACAGTAAACCGGAAACCAAAGATGGAAAAGCTCTCGTTTTGCTACAATTTTCAGGCATGAGACATGCAAGCCTTGAGTAGAGTTGGTTATCCGCAGTCTGAAAGTGGATGGCAGTGAGGCCCAACGACAGAATGACAAGCCAGCATAGCCCGGCAGGGAAATGGAAGATGGAAAAACATGCCACAAAGAAACCATGCTGGCCAGGACACAGGCAGTGCAAAGAGAGGGAGGGGGGGGGAGGGGGGGGAGAACATGAAAAACAATAATGATGGTGCTCACGACAGTGAAAAGGTAAGTCATGCCAGACTCCTATATCTGGTAACAATCTAACAATAAAACTGGAATAGTTCTCAAGGATAATATTAGTCACAACAGTTCAATATTTCTTTTTTTTTTTTTTTTCTTCCCCTCAAGCTTTATATATGCAGTCTCCTAACAATACTCAAAGCCACAACTCAAGTCTTTTGAATTGTAAGGGCTGCTGGGTCTAGATCAGTTTTCCTCAACTTCTCTGTGCAAGCAAAGTATCTGTAACTGACATATGGGGACAAAAACAACAATAAAAATAACCTACAAGAAAATTAGACAATGCCAGATAAGGCATCTTAGGCATACTTCGTGAGCATAACAGTTGTAGGTTTTGAGATTCAATTCACATGACAGCTGCAACAACACTGCCCAGAAAACAAAAGAAATTAGGCCCTAATGATGTCATTCTAAACTGTGATTAACACCAACTTTTACCGAAACAAGAGTTTGTAAAAAAAAATTTCCAAAAAGTTCACCCATGCCAACTTGACATATAAGCTCAAAGGACAAGAAATAAAGCATGTAAGGGGAGGAGAGGAAGAGAGAAAGAGTAGAAACGAGAAAAGTAAAGACAAACCTCACAATGTATCGGACTTGAACACTCAAGGTCACTGTAATAACTACATTACCGAGTTGGTAGTGTCAGAATAAATCACAAGTAAGCTAGAACTTCTTAGAAATCCTTTAAGTGAGCAACAACTTTCGGGCTTTGATCAAAATATGTGTTCAAGGCTCAAATAAGGATGGGTAAGAATTGCATTCAGAGCATGCTTTGGCCATTTAAAAGAGACAACCAGGTGACTTTCTCAACATCTCAATACAAAACATAAAAGGCGTATCGGGAGTGCTTAAAGTAGAATTAAAAAGTGAAAAAAACAAAAACAACTCTTGAATGTAACTGTAAACAAGAAAACACAACCAATGATAAGACAGTGTACTTTTATCACTCTTTTTGTGGCATAAGTGCAAGGGAGGGGGGAACTGTTACAGCATTGCTTTTATTGAAATACCGTTCAATATTCTAGTTAAATAGTTGTACGTTACATTAGAAATATAATTTCACCATCATTATTACCCTTCCAGAACGAGTCATATACTTCACCGAACCTCTATCCTGCTATGAAGAAAACGAAAATACAAGGCTCACAAAAGAAGGCAAGTCAGGAGCTCATGTCAACACAAAGGTAGCACAATCCGCTTGGGGCTCATTTCAATGTCCTTGTCCACCACTACAACTGGACTTCAAACTTTTTGACTGATTTACTCGCGAAGGGGTTTGCACTGGATTGGTTCACAGACTTTGCAGCCCAGGCCACATCAAACGGGTCGACGCTAGGCCCCTGCGATGAAGGGACGGGTGGAGCAGAGGTGGGCCATGGACTCGATGACCCCATGGCTGCTGCATTGGAACTCGCAGAGGAGGGTACCGAGGCCACTCCGCCATTCTGCTGCACCTGGTGGGGCATTGTTGTAGCCGAGGGTTGTGCTTTCTGAACTTGATGATGATTCCGCTGCCAGTGGGTGCTCGACATCTCCCCCGTGTCTATGGAATGACTGCGGTTGTGGGCAAACATGTTCTGCTGCTGCTGCTGTTGTTGCAACATGGTCGTTGGAGCCCCTCCATTGTTGAGCCTGCCTGGTTGCGGCACAAAGGCGGGCCCCGAGGACACAAATGGGTTTGAGTTGCTGCTGGAGTTGATGGTGGCCATCTGGGGAGGAGCTGGAACTGCTGCGGCCGCTGCACCCCAGGTGGACGGTGGGTTCACGGCAACCGGCCCCCAGGGGTTCACCGACTGGTTTATGGTCTGTAAGGCTGTCAAGGACAAAAATACAACTTAGTGGATTTCATCACCCATCAAAGTCATCAAACAACCACAGGCCTATAGGTTTCGCTGTTATCACTTTTTTTCTTTAGTGTCCCTTCTAGGGGAGCTACGTTAGAGATTCAATAAATTCAACACAGCTACCGTTTTTTATTATTTTTTTCCTTTGTTGGTTTTTGAAAAATTTGTTCCGTACAGATTTTGGTGAGAAATATTGGAGAGTTATAAGTAAAAAGTGTTAATGTGGTAAGTTAATATAACCCTAAAAAAAATATGTTACTGGGAAATACATGGGGGTTTGTTTTGGTTTTTGTTGAGTGTTTGTTTGGGGGGGGGGGGGGATGTTGCTCAGTTTATACCTTTGATGATTTACAGTATGATGATGATGATAATGGTGATGAGTAAGTTAGTTCGGTTCTTCGTTAAAAAGAGGTTCCTATGCTAGATCCCCTCAGGATAACCATTATTTAGTGCTAGGAAAAATCAATTCAGACAGAGAAATACAAAAGTGGAATTGTAAGGAAGTAAACCCTATGAGTGACTCTCTTCATCGACCCAAACAAGAGTTATTTATCAATTGGCTGTTTATTTGGACAGCAAATGGGAAAAGATTCAGTCACTCTCTCCAATCACACTGTCAAGCGCCAAAGAGAGCAGAAAACAAACATGAACCTAAAAACAGTTCTATAATGCTACAAAGGAAAGGCAGAAACAATAAATGACGTATGACGTAGAAGGGGAAACTTATCATTGGCAACCTTGTCATAAAAAGGGATTCTTCTACTCCCAAATATTACTTAAGCAGTGTAAAAATAACTTTAGTTTTTTAGTTTTAGTAAGAGTTTTGCGGCACTTGCAACACAATAAGGCCATATAAGCGCCAAAGAATAGAGGTGTTACAAGTAACAAACACAAAAAAAGGAGGGGATATAAAGATGATAGATGTTTGATAGGAAAGAAGGAGCAAACCACACCAGAGCACCTGCCAAGCACCCACAAAACATTAAGAAAATTGACTAAAGAATGAAAGCTAAAAGATTGTAAAAAAACCCAAAAAAACCAAACAAAAGCTTTTTTTTTTTAAAACACTTCCAAACCCCATGGGATTTCACGTAAGCAATATCAGATCAAAATATTTAATGAAATTTCTGAAATGTTGCAGAGCAGAAGACTTTTATTACTACATAACAGCATACCCATGATAGTCCAGTACGTGAGCAAAGAAGTGTGAAAAAGATCTTTAACAAAGTCCCAACAATGGCACGAGGTCTATTGGGCTCATGGATAACAGCGGGTGCTTTATCAACTAGAGATGCAAGCAGCTAATACACAGACGGAAAAAAGCACAATTTAAGAAAAATTTAGTAGTTTTAACATTACAATCAGGAAGATGTGCTTAGATAATATTAATCGTTGAACATGTATGACTCCCCCCCC
>NW_004797519.1:241370-261476 GCF_000002075.1 Aplysia californica | reverse complement strand
GAGTTAACCTAATGGCGGTTCAGGGGGCGAAATTGAAATTTTGCATCAATTTCTTTCACTGCAGTCTTATGCTGCACTGGTAGAATCCTCACACTTTCTCTAGATCTAGACCGATGTGTTAAAGGTTTCTCTTGGATAGTTATTGTTTTTCTAAAATCACTATTCAATATTCTTTTCGGCAAACAGATTTTCTGGCCACTGCAAAGACAGAAGAATGAGTGAATGAAAGAAAGGAGGAAATTGGCACAAAAAATTTGCATTGTCAACCTGCAATGAATGCATTGAGAGATAATGGCGAAGTGCAGGAAATGTGCAATGTGACAGGTTTCTGACACACAACTTATTGCCAAAAATAATCATAAATACCCCAAACTTAGCTAAGACGATACAGAGGCTAGCAAGGATCCTTTGCTACAAAATATCGGTAGCCCTACACCATCCCACTATTTTTTTTTTGCAGATGGAGTTGACACTGATGGGGCATGGGGGAGGAGGAGGAGTTTCAGAAAGTACGGAATTCCCAAACAATACAAAAGATTGGAAGTTCTGAATGCCCTGCAACCCCAATATCTGATACTCACCACCATTGCCATTGTGTGTGGGTGACTCCAAAACAGCATTCTGTCTCTGCAAGGTGGATGGCAACTCATTCAGCCGCAGTGATGTAGTGCGTTTGAAAGGTGACGAAATCTCATTGAGCTTCTCAAAGCCACGGAAAGAGCCTTGCCGCTCCAGGAGATTGGCAGAGGCATGGGGTCGTTGTACCGCATAGGGGTTATTCGCAGACTTGACAGGGACAGGTTCTGAAAAACAATATGTGAGGCATAATGGTGAAATCAGGCGGTTTGGTAATTTGTATCCAATTTTTGTTTTTGACTAGAAACCATTTAAAAACACATTTCCCTTGAGATTTTACTGAAAAACATTGATTTAAAGCACACAAAAATGTAAATTTGCAGTTTCCAGGGACTCCTCAGCTACGGAAGTCACCAAACTTTGGCGACCATTTTCTCCATAATTTTACTTCTGAAACCAGGTGACACCCCACCTGCTTCAGTCGCAAATACAGTCAAACCTGTGTAAGATGGCCATCCCATGTCAAGGAGAAAAGTGGCCGTATAAAACCGGTGGCCGTCTTAGGCAGGACTGATCAAGATGAAGAAAACAAACCATTCCCATCTGAAGTCCCAATCAAAAGTAGCCGCATTGTTGTTGTTTTTGCTGTTGTTGTTGGTATGTATTTTGTTTGTTATTTTTATTTTGTTGCTGATTTTGCGCAAGGGTGACAATAAAACTAAATGTATCAGACAAGGAAGACTGAGTGCCATGTTAAAACAAACACATGGGTCGCCACCACTCGGAGAACGAGCGACGCTTCTGTCGCAAGTTCATGTTGACGTCCATTGTTACTTACAGACTGGGTATACAGTGACCACTCATTTCACGATTTGTGTATGAGTTCTGGGCGGGGCTTATGGGTTATGAAGGCTCACACGCTTACCTCACCAACAGCTGAAAATTGGTACCTATTGGTCAACAGAGGGAGGGGCCTTCGCAAAATGATCGGTTGGAGGTACTACCAAACAACAACGCCAAGTGATTGGATTATGACGGCTCGCCCACAACGCCAGGGGTTAATGCACAATTTATGACAAAGCGTAATGGAGTCACTAAGGTGGCCGTCTAAGACAAGTGTTATTGCTTTGTGTGATAGGGGTTGTGAGTTAAAATATGGTGGCCGTGGCCGTGTTGGACAGGTGCCCATTTCACACAGTTAAATTATATAGCAAAAATGCAAGGGGGGAAATGGAAAGTGTCCGTTTGTACAGGTGGCCGTCTTATAGGGGTGGCCGTCAGGGCAGGTTCGACTGTATCTCTACTTCTATTCAAGATAAGTGGGTATTCTTTTCATCAGAAAAACAACAAATGAATAAGCTTTTAGACAATACCCATAACTTTAAATGTCCAAAAATTGACGAACGCCTGATTCCACAGCATCGTGACACATATATCTTTTCATTAAAATATCTCCGAGCAATCTATGGTACCTTTCAGTAACTCACAAGTAAAAATCAGTTGCACAGCAGGTTGAAAATCCTAAATTTGATAACCTTGCAGTACAAAGAACAAGGGGGGAGGTGTGGATTTGGGAGGAGGGAGGGGGGGACAGCAGCAGCCAATATAAAACAACACAGAAGCACTCACCAGCCAAAATAGCGCTTTGTGGGTCCACTATCCTCTCCGTGAGAGTGGTCTGTCTGAAGGAGCCAGTACGTTCAAAGCTCGTTCTGGACTGGTTGTATGTCACTGTCACTCCCGTTTCGCTGCCTCGCTTCTGTTTTTTCTCCAAACAGATCGCAAAAGCACAGCCCACAGCATGGCTGAGGCGTTCCCCCTATTTACACCAACAGGAAAATAAGAAGTAATATGTCAGAGCTATAATTCAAATATTGCAGGACACACCAGTACCTGTGATCATGCAATAAAGAAAAGTGGCATGACAAACATTAAACCACATTATACTTAAGTGTTTATGGTTTCATAGCCTTTTAAATATTACAGCAAGCAATTTCCCTATCATTTTTAAACATGATCAGAAGAAATTGTAATAGCAAATACGAATAAAAATTCAAAGAAACATTTTTTTAAATTTTATCAAATTGTAGAACATTTTAATTACTTTAAGTCTATTAAGTGTTTTACGCTTTTACCATGTCCAACAATATTATATTTGCATTAAATAATTTATTCAGCTTCATTTTTTGTTAAAGGCATTACTGATACTTTAAGTCAAAGATCGAATTGAGTTTTGTTTCCAAAAATGTTATTTATTGAACAGAAGGCAGCAAAAGCTAAGACTTAAACGAATTATGGGAGTAAAAATTAACAATTTTCAAAAGCTGAAAGCAAACAATAAAATATGAACAAAATAAAAACAAATGTCCTTAACTCTTTCAACTCAGTTAACACAAACAGCCCTCAAACATAGGAAAGAAACAAATGTGTGTCATCAGGCGCTAATCAGAACAATAAAAAATCAAAGAAAACGACGTTTTTCTGCACTTTATCTTATCTGGGGTAGGTGGAGGGCGCAGCCTCAAAAAATTTTATATCCATTTAAAAACAAATTTCTGTGTGGATTTTACTGAAAAACATCAAATGCACAAAAAATGTAAACTTGCATTTTCCAAAGACGCAAAGGCTTCGGAAGTCACCAAACTTAGGCAGCCATTTTCGTATTAATTTTACTCTGATCCCCCGCCTGACCCCACCTCTTTAAATCATGAATATCTTGACTTCTATTCAATATGGGCATTTTTTCCCATCAAAAACAAAATGAATAAACAAGATTTATAGTCATCAAAAAATTCCATATGCCCAAAAATTGACGAGTGCCTGATTCCACCCTATTGTGACACAAATTTCCAGAGTATGGGAGAGAATTTTTTTCAGTTGACATTAACCACAACACCAAGATCACTAATAGACATCCAAGAAGCACTACAATAATGTCTACCCTAAGGTATTACAGTTGCCTTGTAAAAGAGCTATAAAAAAACATCCTCCATTTTGCTGAACTTAGCTACTTTAGATATATATAAGTATATATACAGTTTGCAAATAGCTAATCCTCTAAAAAAAAATTAAACTTTTTACACCAGCTACAGACTTTTAAAGAATGAAAAAGACTAGAAATATGAGTTCAAGAATCTCAACAGGAAATAAAAGTTGGATAACAAGCAATAAATGGATTTAAAATGCAGCTCCACCGCACTGCGCTCAATAACAAGGATCAATTTAATTCTAAAAACAAAAGCCAACGAAACAAAAAAAATTGAATTAAATGTTCACAATAGTTAGGAACTACGTGAAACAGTGTGCAAATAGAAACACGTTTCAAAATAATTACAAACACCAACACAGTGTGACAAAGAAAGGTGCACTGGTCAAAAAAACAAGCTTGCAGAACACTTGTCAAACCCACAGCCCATATTCCAGTTCCTTTCTTGTGCAAAAAGAGTTACAGACGCTTTGGTACACACCACGATGACCACCACAATGGCACATCAAAAATAAGAATGAAAATGATACTGACACTTACGGACTCTTTGACCGCCAGGAAACCATGGCACATCCACCGCCTCGTTGTCCCGTCTCGGCATATGTATGCAAAAGCCTTCTCATTATGCCGGTCAGGGGCGCAGAAAGACACCTTCTCGATAGTTTGATCAACAATCATGCTCTGGAAAAAATAAAATACACTAAAAAATGAAAGTAAAGGACAAGAAGAAGATTAAAAAATAAATCAAATATTAAGGTAAACGGGAAGATTATCTATAATTATCAAAAGCCGTCAGTTGTGAAAACAATATACATTATTATGACGGCCATCATATTTCATGAGGCATTAAACAAGACGGAAGTCATCAAAAAGATTAGGGAAAGACGTTATCCATTTATACATGGGCATGGCCTTTCAGCAATAAGCTGGCAGAGCGGAGGGGGGGGTTTTTCATTTTTGGTGCCATAATTTTTTTATTTTCTTAATCAAAAGCCTGATCAGTTATCCTACTTGTGTGAATAAATCAAAGAGACACTGTCACTAGATTTTTAATAAACTAAAATTCAAATTTAGGAAAAAATGCTGTTTTTAAATAGTTATGTTAACAAAAAGCCTCTTGATCTTGAAAGTGCAGTGAGCTTTTAAAAACGGGCGTATTGTCAGTTCACGGCAGATTTATGCAGCATCCCATTATAGATTACAGCAGGTGGTGCACTTTCCACTGGTGAGACAGCGGACAACGTACATGCAAATTCAGTGCTTCCACCAGCTGAAGCTGAAAAGTAAGGAAAATTCTGCAGGAGGTCTGTGGGCCGCAGAGGCCCCCAGCAGGGTCCAGGGACAGCGTCCCGGTGGGGGTTCGGGGGGCGAAGCCCCCGAAGAAATAGAAATTTAGTGCTTTTAGAGGGTAGAAAATTGGCATTTGGGAGTCTGTTTGAAGATATTGCCTAGAGCCCATAATATTCATTTTTCACCAACATTTTGTCTTGTTTGACTTCATCGCCAGCATATCTTTCCAATGTTGGAAATGTTTAACATAGCTGCCACTCAGAAATTTTTTAAAAGGAGGAAATTCACGCGAAAGCGTACGCGCGCTTTCCGATACCAGTGAGATCCAGAGGCAATATATACTGGAAAATCTAGCCTACGGTTTTGGAAGGGAAAACTGTCATATTGTTAACCATAGGCAACTGAATTAAAATGTATTTGGAAAAAAACAAACATAACGGCAGTAAGTTGATTAACAAGCATTCGAGTCAATTTGACACAGTTTGGACTTGGTGACTAAAAATCTAGTGTTTTTGCCAGCTGGTGTCTCATAAAAAGATTTCTTTCACTTTAAACGTGTACATAGACGTAGAGCAGTATCGGATCAAGGATACACAGGCACTCCTGTACAATTGCGGTCCCGTTTGCACTTAGTGCCCCTGTAGTGTGTTTCTTATTTAGAGATCTAAACTGAATTAAAATTATAGCCTAGGCTATCTAATCTAGATCTAGATGTATCTAAATATGTGTAGATCTAGATTATATCTAGAGATAGATTTTCTAGATCTAAATCTAGATCTAGATTCACTTCCGCAGCAGCCACAATAGCCGTCATGTAAACAAACGGGACCGCAATTGTACAGGACTGTAACAGGAGTGCCGCGGGCCGCGATTTCTTTCGCAAAAAACAGCTAGTTCAACTTTCTAATGAACTTTTCAAGTCGCACACCGGCTGCTTCTTTCTCATTCCAGCTCCTTTTATTTTTGCATTCTGAATCAATTTCTCTCGAATTTCCGCCAATTTCAATGACAACTCGGCGCGCTAACGTCCCGATGCCCGATCGACACTGTGTTGCTCCACAACAATAAACAATGTGAAACTAGCGCTGGGCCTAGAAGAACGGAAGTAGAAAGCTACGGGCGGACATGCGCAGACCGCGTTTTCGTCTCTCCCGGTTAGGTGTTTTCCGCGTGGAAAAAAAAGTATGAAATTTGCGACCAAGAGCGGTCCAGCGGAGGAAGGAGGAAAGTTGCGGGGAAAGCTAGATGTAGCGGAGTTTCCGCTATTTAGCAGGAAAGTGGCAGCTATGGTTTAAAAGCAGGTTCCCCTTTCATTGCTACTATAATTCAATTAATTTGTAGTCGCACCATTGACAGCAGGCAAACCTGGGAATAATGAATAGATGTACCTTCAAAATACGGTTGCGCAGCGTATACCCACATTTTTTCTAAATTTTCATGTCTGAATGTCGCCTGTCACAACCTCGGTACACCACTTCGAATTATTCTTGATTTTATACGTGGTGCTCACTATGGACGGGATCGGCTGATCGGGCCGATCGCCCGACTCGATCGCCTCAAAAACAAACGTGTTTGTTTTCAGTTTCAAAGCAAACACGGTTGTTCGACCGAGTCGGGCGATCAGCGCAATCGGCCGATCCCATCCGTAGTGGGCATGACCGTATCAGCATATTCTTTCATCGCGGCCCTTATATTGCGTTCACGTGCCGTAGAATCTTCGCATTGATAATTTCTCTAGATCTAGATAAAATTTGCGAAAAAAGTATCTTTCCGACAGTAATTTTCTGTCTAAGATCAAAATCAGTCTTTGATCAACGCGCAGATTTTCCAGCCGCGGCAACAATCCGAAGATAGACGGAAGGAATGAGTGAATGACAGAAAGGAGGAAATTGGCACAAAAGGTTCGCCAGATTTTGATCCATCTGCAGGTAAAAAATGTACTGCCGACCAACACGCAATGAATGCATGGGACTGGGACATAGCGGTATAATGTCCGATTGCAGGAAATGCGCAATTTGGCAGGTTTCTATAACGTTAGATTGTTGCCGAGAGAATTACCGTAATATCCGCACCTTATACAAGACGATACGAAGGCGAGTACGGAATTTCGGCAGTCCTGCACTGTCGCAGTTTTTTTACGGAGGGAGTAGATAATGATGGAGGGACAAGCACGGAACTGGCAGAAAGTACGGATTTCCGTAAAAATACGGAAGGGTGGAAGCACTGAAATTGCTGGAGCCAGGACTAAAATAAAGAGAAGCCCCATCTCAATCGGCTGTGTGTGTGAAAAAGAGAGTAAGAAGTGTGTCTATGTATGTGAAGTGAGTGTGTGTGTGTGTGTGCGCGCACGCGTGTGTGTGTGTGTGGGTGCACATGAGTGCGCATGTGTGTGTGTGTGTGTGTGCACGTGAGTGCGCATGTGTGTGTGTTAGTGCTGAGTTGCGAGAGTGGGAATGGAACTGAATTGCCACTCTTCCCTGCGGAACGCGATTCACTTCAGCGGAACTTGGAACAGTATCACCTTCCGATTCACTCACCTGTTGTTGTCACCACTATGCGGCTTGTTTGTAAGCTTGTTTGTGTGCCTAGAACTGGTACCCAGGAAGAACGGAACGGAACACTTAGCATGACTCCCCTTATTTTACAAAAGATGGTATAGTCCAACCCCCCCATTAAAACAAAATGAACGGGTTCCAACCAATGGACAGAAGGGATCGCATCGCCGAGTAGCGCAACTAGGGTGGGGGCGGAAAGGATGGAGAGACAAGAGTGGGAATAAACGCTCGCGAAGTGGCGTTGATATGACACTGTTCTGTTTCAATTCGTGTTCCATCAGCACTCGCAAACTCGCGATTCTTTGAAGCCGACTGAATCTCAAATCGTCACTCTCAGATTTGACGAGCAGGATCCAGCTCTAGTGTGTGTGTGTGTGTGTGTGTTTATGTGTGTGCATACACACGCCTGTGTGTTTGTGAGTCAACTTGTATGCATGTTCATGAGTGCGTGGTCTACCTGTCTCGAGTGTGACGGAACATCTTACCTTGCTGACTTCATCCACAACTCGAAGAGCATCTCCCGATACATAAAGCACAGCTCGTTGATACTTGCCCTTGCATTGCTGAAAGAGAAGAAAGACCACCAATAGATGTCGACTTCCCAGGAGATGACCTATCCATCACAATTTTCACAATTTATGTAGTCAAAGCTTTTCAATTACCACTGAATTTCCTTCTTAACATTCACTTTCCAAGGGATTTTTGTGATCAAAAGCCTTTTTACAACGTATACAATGAACATACATTTGTGAGAATACAGTAAAATGACAAAAAGCTGGAGTGAAAAGATGAGTTTCTCGTGTGAGCGTGCGCGCACACTTCAGTATTTGCTAGATATTTATATTTACAGACTGCTATTTCCTAAGAAAGATAAAAAAGGGCACAAACTATTATATATATGTACCATATGAACACTTTTTATCATGGACCGTAGCTAAATGAAACCATTACTTACTGCCTTTAGGGCCTTCACAGCCTCTTCACAGATATGCATCCCTCGGGAGTCAAAGACTTCAATGTATCCGAGGTACTGTAGGGAGGGAAGAAAATCATACATAAAAATCTCCCTCAAAGACATTTTTCCATAATTTCACACACCTGAAATACTCCAAGGAAATCCCCTGCTACACGGTAATAAAAACAATTCTGTCGTTAATTTACATTTTTCCTTCCATTTTTGTGACCATGCACTATGTATTGTTTGGACCTAGGTTGCTTTTAGCAGCTTTTACTGTGGAGTTTCTACTACAGGGCATAGAAGCAGGGTTCAATATTTCACTATTTTCAAAATAAAATTAACACCGTCAACACTGATTATGATCTGTAACCTACAGGCTATTTATGAAAGACCAAGAACAACCCACATTTTTTTAAAAAGTCAATTTTAATGCTTTTTCTCACAACAATACTATCTATATTGTATTAAATAATAATAAAGCATTTCTTTTTATAATTTTCAAGTCCAGAACATAATCAGTAATGGTATCATCCTCATTTTATGATTATTGCAACACAAAAATACCCTGCTGAATAACAAAAACAGTATTATAATATTTTCAATAATTTTATCTTCAGACTATCAAGCATTTTTAAATTTTTAATTTTTTTTTAATTTTCAATATAAATAAGCAGCTTTGGCCAAAGAGTTCTTGTGGAATCCTAATATAAAGTTGAAAAGTAATCGTAAACTCACAGCGAGCACACTTTTACACTTTTGGCACAATTAAAACTAAGTCAAAAGGGGGGAAGCCACAGAGGCTCCTTCAAATAACAGCTACAAAACTAGTAAGAGACCAATGTTTAGGAGTACAGTACAATTCCAATGTTTAGCCTCAGACCTCAACATGTCAACAGGAACATAATAAACCAGCACACAAAAAAGAATACTGTTGACAGCAGGATGGAAAATTCTAATTTGTTCTTGAGCGAATGTATTTTATCCTAGACTAGTCTGGTTCACTTTTCATAATTTGAAACCTGGAGATACTATGAATACATTAACAACACCCAAACACAGCCATTTCATCCTTTCTCCCTCCACTCTCAGTCTTTCTTTGGTCAGTTCCATTGTGTAATAATTTCAGTCCAAGTTTTCGTTTAAATTCAGATCTGCACACAAACACTTGCAACTGTTAAATTCAGTGAGTGGCTTGCTCAACATCTTAATCAAAATACAACATTATATCATTATAAATTTCAGGACATTCACACACATTACAGTCTGTCCAGATGCACGGTCTTTTTTGTTCCTTACCCGAACTTGAAAACTGCAGGTTCCATTGCGTACTTTGTTGGTGTCTTCCTCCCACTGGTCCACCCTTGCACTTTCTGATGCATGGTCCTTTTTCTTACGCAAACTGAACCTTCGACGTATGCTTTGCATTATATTGCGATAGCGGCCAAACCGTTTACTTCTGAGGGGTAAAAAAAATTAAGAAAAATAATCATGCTGCACAAGCACTACCTTCCTTTGGAATGATAAGAATAATAGCTTCCCAGGACACATGAGCATGCTAAACAATGGAACAAAAAATGGAACAAAATTAATGGCCATATATATCACTACAGTGAAAAAAAAACACAACCAAAAAGAAAGAAAGGAAAACTAAAGAATTTCAAAAAACATACCCAATTTTTTTTTTTTATCCTTCTACAAGCTGCAAGCTAAAAAAAACAATTTAAAATATCATGAAAACAAAAGCTGTACTGTTTTTTATTGCAAAGCAAGCAACTATATTTCGGAAGCAAATATGGTGTAATAAATATTTTTTTTAAACATAATTGTAGCAACTAAAAAGTTTGAGAAAATATTTCATTTAAAACTATCTTTAACATAAAAATGCCTCATCCCAACAGATGAAGTACCCATTATTATTTCATCTTTATCACCATGACCATCAGTAGTAGACGGATTAGTGTAGAAGCAGTAGTAGTTGATTGGTGGTGGTATACTAATACTAGTGAGTAAATCTTCAATATTACTTTGACGACAAAAGATGAACAAGTACAAAGTGGAGAAGAAAAGGACAAGTAAAGTCAAGATGGGAAAGAACGAGGAAACTGACAGTAAGGTGGCAAAGAATCGGGAAAAGAAAAAAAAAGGTAGTGCTGGAAAGAAACTAAACGACTGAAATATAATTAAAAGTAGAAAAGAAGAAAGGAAAAGGGTAGGGAGAAGTAAAGAAACAAAAACTGAGTGGGGGAGGGGGAGAGTAAGGAGAAGGAAATTGAAGAGGCCAAGAGGAAACAGAAAAAAAGCAGGAAGACAAGGAAAGTGCTGAGGAGAAAAAGGGAAAGTGGGTAAAAAAAACAATTGATACAATATAGGAAAATCAGTGTTACAAGGAAGGTGGCAATGGACGAAGAATGAAGGGAATACAGCAGCAACAATAACAACAACAACAAAATAACGAGAGTGTGGCAGTGTCCACATGAAAAACATGCACATCATTTAGTGGAGGTTGGGGGTGGAGGGTAGTGGGTGGGGGAGTTGAGGATGCCATGGAGATGCACTGTTTCCACTAAATCAGTAATTTTACATCACTTAAAATAAACTATATAGAACAAGTGCACTCTGGAACGAATCCTCTTTGCACCTTTCTTTTTTTTGTCCAAATGCTCCAAACCTTGCTCATGAACATCACCATCTTGATATCCATATCTCCTTTTATACAGTCTGCCCTGAACCACACAATAACAGAAAGTGGTTTCCATTACAACAATAACAGCAGGAAGCATGAATCAAGTTGGATAGTTAAGTTTAGTATAGTTTGGTTAAAAGTAAAAGTTTTACGGCACATGCAATACAAACAGAAGTACAGATATTGTGGATGACAGTGAAGGAGAGCTTGAATTTGTATCTCAAAAGATCAACCACTCCTCTGCTCTTAAAGTTAAAGTATCATGATAATCATGTACTTGTGTAATAAATCATTATTATAACGGAAGTCCAACCACCAGAAATACGGGGAAAAAATATTTTTAATCTAATTAAATAAATCACCCAAAAACATGTACTGTAACATGCTGGAATCTCAACACTTTGCTTCCTGCTCGACATTCCTAGTAATGAACGAACATGCAAGGTGAATTATGAATGGGAGCAAAATGTTACATGGCTCATCAACATCAAAACACAATTTACATATAAGACAAATCTCATTGCCTACAGAGCACCCAAATGTATGGCAACTCCATTTATCTTGAGAATACCTAGGCTGTATCTTTGAGTTTTTGTTTGAGGAAAGAGAAGCACATCTGCAAAATTATTGGTCATTTAGTGCAGGCAAATAGCAAGACAGACAGGAACAGAGGAAAAGAAAAAGAGAAAGATCTACCAGTGGCGCCCTCCAACCATCCACCATCTTTAGAATATCTAAGTTGCACTAACGTTACAAGTTTGAACAGAGATACCAGTACTACCAATCCCATTTTTCTCAGAAAGTAGAAATATTTTAGCAGGACCAACTATCTGGAGGCTAACATCAACTCTTGGTGAGTCGGTGGACTATTTATACTTCCTCTTGCTTGAGGGGAAATACAGCTGACCTTTCCAATGTACAATGGTTTTGAAGGAACTCTTTCCCTAGGCAAATACAGCAAAGATGTGGCTATTGGAAGGCATGAGAAACAAAAGCCAGGGAACTACTTCTGAGGGATAGCACACTACAGACTGATTTTCACATATTTCCTTTTGTTCAAGAAACACCATGAAATGTTTCTTTTTATTTCAAGCATAAATCTAGTATTTATTTCTACATTAGCGTTAAAAAGAAAAGTGAAAAGTCAGTAGTACTTTTTAGCAATACACTTTTGCAAGCCTCCTCCTAAAGATGTAAGATAGAGAGGTCTGCTATAATTTTTATACAACAATATCTGTACAACACAAAAAATATCAACGGTCAATAAACACTGCAATAAACTACTGATGCAATTCAAAGTTCAATAGAGTCCGAACACACAAACATCCCTTTGACCTAATCATAATGAACAAAGCCTGGAAGAGAATTTTTTTGTTTTTTGTCTGTTTTAAAGTTAAATCATGACGGATCAAGATTAATGCACTATACATGAAATTCAGAAGTCAAGAAGAGAGAAATTAAATGCGATTCAATTGTATATTATGACACATAAACAAAATGAAAACAAACTCGACTCCACATCTGTGACAAACAAGATAAAATGTTAAGGAAGATCAACCCATCAAAGTAGAAGCAATGACTGCTATATATATATAAAATGTTCAATTGTCCAATAGGACATAACAAGTAGAAACTTAACACATACATAATATGAACCAAAAAATGAACTGTGCTTCTTCACAATTTCAAATTAACCATTTTCAAAACACTGACTTTGAAACAGCAACAACCTAACTTTTCAAATGATCAATTTGCATGCTTTTCTGACTATATAATGTAACAAGTCTACACTGAAAGGTTGGGTTTTTTTCTCTCTTGAAGTTGAAAAGATAATTAGATACACTTCCACAGGAAAATTCACCAATTTTTTTATTTTATAAGGAAGTAAAATCCAAGGTCAAGACAGCTTGGTAGCATATGTGGATTTTTTCTAAAGGAAATGGAAATTTAGCATAAAGCGAAAATAGATTTTCTTTGAATACACATAATATTATTATAGTTACACTGAAACAATAAAAGGATATCATTCTTGTGATCACAAAAGGTGAGCTTTTAAAAACTTTAATAAAAACCTCCCTGTCAGAAACATGGTTCATGATAACATAAAAATTCGACTTGCACATATATGCACATTTACTATTTACATTCATTTAATGAAGCTGATCAAAATTACAACTTGAAACTTTCTTTGTGTATACATCATAATTTGTTTGGTAATCCTAATTGAGCCTTAAAAATATGTTTATGATATAAAATAAAAAGCAAACCCAACACTTTCGAAAATCATTGAAGTCCATTTAGTTAAGTACAGAGGACCTATCAATTCACTACCAATTGTTTATTTATAAACTGACAAAGATGAACTTTATAATGGGTTTTTTTTAGTAGTTTGAATACAATGGTGTAAAAGAGTTACTTTAGCCATGCCGACCTTTCAGGAATGCCTCAATTATGCAAATGTAAACTCCCAAGTAGTATTCCCCGTGTAGTTGGGCATGGCAAAAGTGAGAATGATGTCAAATTCTCATCACTTGGTTAA
Source organism: Aplysia californica (assembly GCF_000002075.1). NCBI lineage: Eukaryota > Metazoa > Mollusca > Gastropoda > Aplysiida > Aplysiidae > Aplysia > Aplysia californica. Next base: position 247,889 of record NW_004797519.1, on the reverse strand, counting down.
AGTTGTCTTAGAAGCATATACATATAATCCCAGAAAAAAAGTTTTATTTCTAGGTATACAAACTGTAATGGTAAGTTCCTGGCAAGTCCAAGTACATGACAATCCCCAAAATTTTGTCAGACCCAAGTAAATGTAGCACACACCTATTATCTTCTAAGCTTTACTATGTCTTACCTAGAAAAATGCCTGTCTTTTTTTTTTTTAGTAGAGGTTTTACGGCACTCGCAACTGCATAAGGCATAAGGTCATATGAGCGCCAGAAGATTAGAGGTGTTACAAGAGAGTAACTAACAAAAAAAAGAAGAAGGGGAGATAAGGATGATAGATGTTTGATAGGAAAGAAAAAGCAAACCACACCAGAGCACCCGCCAACCACCCACAAATGCCTGTCTACTCTATTAAATGTTGACAGTGTTCCCAAAATAATTACAATCCTGACCTATAGATAATTTTTTGTCTTTTCTTTAGAATCACAATAATTTGGATGACACTTTTCAACACTTCCATGTTAGCACACAAAAAAGAGGATATAAACTACAATTTGATTTTAAAATACAACACACCAACAAAAAATGTCAAGTTTCACATTTTCGATTTCAAAACGGATTTCCAAAGGTGACCCTATCAAGCCAATTGAGCATTCGAAATCAGTTCTTATGGAGCAGTGACAGCGGGTTGATATTATATTATTACAATAAAAAGTATTTTTTTGTAAAAACCCTAATCTTGAGAAAAAAAATTAAGTCGAGCTTGATAATCTTGAGAAAAAAAATTAAGTCGAGCTTGAGTCCATTTATGATTTCAATAATCTATCAAATTTACTCCCTTCTTCAAATTCAGAATACAACCTTCTGTCGCCTCTTCCCTCTTTCAATATTATGAATTGGGCAAATGCAACGGCATTTATTACATATACAAGAAATGTTAAAATCCTCCAATTTTGCCAAAATACCGTTTAACAAAATCTCAAATGTTTACAAAAATGTTAGTGAATATAATAATTTACCCAAATCCAGGTTATTAAAATTCGGTAAAAAATTACATTAACGATATTATATCACAAAGGTATACCGTCTAAATCAGGCATATAATGGATTAAACAAGGTTATATGCATGCACTAAGAGCATGCGCTGCATATGTAAGATAATAGAAATTACAGGGAGGCCATTGAGAATATACACTTTGGTTTTGGGTACAAGCCCTTAGTTGTACGGCTTTCCAAAACTTACCCCTTCCTCTCCATGATGGCCTCAGAAGTAATTGCTATGCACTTCTTTTGATTTTGAGCACACCGTCAAAGTCGTCTCACAGTTCTTCTGGATTCCTTTCATATTAGACGTAATTTACGATTTAAACAACAAAGCACCCATGTGTAAACTAACGTTCACAAAACAAACAACAATTATTTCTGATATCTAAAATTTCAATATTTTAGCAAATGGAAAACAAACAGGAAGTATATTCAAGACCGTTCCACATCCAGGTACAGTAGTTTCCTCCTAAGATCCCACTCCTTTTTTTTTGGGGGGGGGAAGTGTTTTACAGCGCTTGCAACGGCATAAGGTGATATGAGCGCACGGGACACACCAAACATTTTCAATTGGTAGGAAATTTTGAATTTTGCCCGGGTGGTGGCTGAAGCCTACTCTTATCGATTTTGGACTACCAAGGGATCTTTAACTTGCACAACTTGCACAAGGGACCTTCGAGATTTTTCGCCCTTGTCTGAGATGGTTAGGCGTAGATCTTTCCTACCTGAAGATCAGGGGTGTGGCTGAAAGACAGCAGTAAGAAAGAACCAAGGAGTAGCATTAGAAAGGCTGCAGAAAGAGTTTTAGTTTTAGTAGAGGTTTTACGGCGCTCGCAACTGCTGCAGAAAGAGTCAGGAGCCCAGTGGAGGGGGAAAACGAGGTGAGGGGTGGGGTAAGAAAGTGGAGACGAAAGCAGACGAAAGAATATTGCAAGAGAGAAGGAAAGAAGTTGAAAGGAGACAGTCTTAGAGAAGATTTTTTTTCCGTCGCTAACCGGATTCGGACCAAGGGCCTTTGAATGAGAGGCGAACACCTTAAACCTCTAGGCCACTAGAGCCCCCTCCCACTGCTTAAAGTCCCAGTTCATTTAAGATCATGCTGTGTTCAGTAAACAGAACTTTTACGATCCGTCAGATCGTGTTTTTAGGGAACTAAATTTAACTGAGATCCAACACTTAAGATCATAATTTACTGAACAAAACCTCAGGCGAGCCCAGCTGATCAACCAAGCAGAAAAATTTGAACTCATTGTGAGACAGATCATCTACTCTCATGAAGGCAATCACATCTCCACTGTAAAGCTCAGTGAGTAGGTACAAAGTTTGCATCAGCCAGGTGCTGAGGTGCAAAATCATCGATTTGTTTGTTCTCCTCAAATATCGCACTGGCATATTTTCCCTCCATCTAAACTTACGTCATAATATAAGCTGGGATGGTAGGGTCCACAAGGCCACACCAAACAGGATCACATTAAATTTTAAACTGAGAACTCATTGGTGCTTTTGTTTCCCTGACCATCGCAATTGTCTTTCAGCTCCGCATCTGAATTTTTGCTCAACAGACTATCACCAATAATAAGGAACTGTCTGATCACCTTTGCGTAATGTGGTCATCTGTTGGCAGTGACCCTGCCTTTCGGTTTTGAATTTTAATAGATATGTCAGAACACAATGAGTGACAATGGTGTGTTACGACATGAGGGGGGAACTTGATCATTGATGAAAAGCTATAAATTTTGAACAGATGAAGGGGAAGAGCGATGAGATTGACCTAAAACTAACTCACAATTGAATGTGAAAATGACAAACATCAATCATAAGCTATCAGTTGAAGACTTCTTGATGCAGAGACATCACGTTGGTTCATTTCAAAATAATCATCAAGGAAAAATCATTTTCAATTTTGAGGGTCTGACTACGAGCCTTCATGGATTCTTATTCCTGATGATTCAGTTAAGACCCTGTTTTCTGAAGATCCCGCATTTTCCTTGCTCCCAAACACCAGGATCTTAGGCAGAGACTACTGTATTATTTTGATGCAAAGAATGACAAAATGTAACTACATAAATACCTGTAGCTCTATGGAGGATAAAGTTCAGATACAGATGACAATTTGAAACTAGCGAGAAAACCACATAATATCAACCAGTATAATATAGGTTTTAAAAAAAGATTAAAACAAAAAGCGAAAATTCAAAATCATAAAGAGGACAAATACAATATTAAATGAAAGTATTCATTCCATTCATAGCGTGATTAGTGGTGGTTAATGCCACAAAAATCTTATTTCTACAGGAAAAATTCCAATGATCTCTTGGGGGGTGGCAAGAACTACAAATGCAATTTGTCAATGGCAGGAAAAGAGACAAGATTAGATTTTTTTTTATATAGAAAGACCTAGGGATCAAAAGTTGTTTATGTACCCATCAAGATCAATTGGATTTTCTTTCGTTCCTACATTTTGAACAATAACAATACAAAAAGCAAAAAAAAAATTTTAATACAGCAAATGGGCATGACCAGCAGTGCATTCCAGCTCCAAGTCCAAGCATTGACAAACCCACAAAGTACTTGCTGTCAAAGAACAAAAAAATTGCAGTGCAGCTACCACATATAACATTTTAAAAAGACAGAGACCTATTCAAAAAATGGGAGATGAGTATAGAGTAGGCCTATAGCATACACAGCAGTGTTACTGAAAGAAAAAAAAAAGTAAGAAGGTGCAAAGTGACAAAAAAAAGTATCTTTAAAAAAAATTTTTACGTTCAAACGACCGGCAGTAATGGAATAGAGTGCCTTCACATTCCAGGTGAACTCTAGCATCTCTAAGGAGCAAATTGCCAACTTCTATCAAAACTAAGGCCAGAGTATTATAAAAACTAGATCTACATAATGACAACCACAATACCCAACAAAGTCACGGACAGAGTGAAAAAAAGAAAGTAAGGTATATCTTTTACTTTCCATCCCGTCTCACACTACAACTACCAGTTGTCCATTTTCTACTTAGATTTTATTGATTGGGGGGGCCAACACTGAACATGAATATATACCAACTTCATTTCTGTCACAAATTAACATTTTAAAAAAATTTTTGATGGTATTTAATCGAGCTACATCACACTAAGACTTAGCCTAACCGTGTAGTGTAGTAATTGGTTAGGCCCTCGGACTCGCAACCGTTAGGTCGTGGGTTCGAATCCCGTCAGGGGCCCGACGTGGTGTCCTTGGGCTTGGGAAAGGCACTTTGCACACATTTTCCTCACTTCACCCAGGTGGAAATGGGAACCCGGCTATAGACAGTGAAAGATCTTGTCAGTTTGATAGTGTTTGAGTTTGAGTGCATGAAATCCGCAGCTTGCATTGTATAATTCCGCGGAAGCCGAGAATGTTTCAGAGTGTTCTCAGAGGGTCTACTGGGGTAATAATGGTTGTAAAGCACATAGAGCATGCTCTTGAGCATGGATATGCGCTATACAAATGCAAATATTATTATTAATTTGCGCGCTCTGGGTCAATCGGGGGGGGTTCAGGGGGCCAGCCCCCCTTAGGTAAAAAAAAAAAAAATCTGGGGGGTTACAAGGGGGCAGGTGCCCCCTGTTTTAACCTGTAATTTTATATTTTGCCGTTAGGTTTGATTTTTTTTTTTTTTTAATTGATTTGCGACAGTTTGAGTGGCTTTATATGTGATCTACCCCCTAACCAGACCATCTGTGTACGCCACGGGAGTGAAAGTAAAAATTTACCGAAAGTAAACACAAGAGTTCTCACTTTACTACACACACAGGAAGAAAGAATACACTCATTCAAATAATTCAAGGCATCCTGTGTAGAAAATTGTTAGGAAAGTTTCCAGTCTAAAAGAGAGTGGCATCAATCAACATGATATCCATCAATCAGGAAATTCTTGAATCCAACACAACTAAAACTCATATTCCAAGGGCCATTCTTGTCCATTGCCAGCCCCTACTCTTACTAAGCTGGCTAAGAACTTGTGTGAAGTGAAACATAATTTTAGTACAGCTTTATTATAAATCAATAGCCTAACTTGACAACTCATTTTGCCTCTAACTCTACCTCATAAAGTAGCAAACTGGGTGAGCATTGCAGTTTATCCTTTCATAGGTCCAATGCCAATGAAATGAGTACAATTCATTCATTGATTTTACTGTGTTTTCCCCAGGTTGATTCATGATGAAGAAAATGATGGATGGATGTGTCATCAACACAACACAGTATTCACAGACAATGCACTGCCTTAACTTTACAACTACAATAGAGATACAAATAGGCCATATTGGGTTCTTATAAAAGACCCGTCTCTGTGAGTGTGAAGCGACAGTATTGACATTGTTTTGAGAAAAGCATTTATTCCAAGTCTAGGTGGCCCACTTTATTATTTTCAGTCTTTTATTGTTGAAGTGACTGATGTACAACAACAACTTCAACAAGTCTGACTTTGAGGACGATGGGGGCTGGGTCAATAGAGACCTGAACACATCGTGTCTAAATTAGCATTATGGACTAGATTTACACCACGTCGCTTCAACGATTAAAATGTGGATTGAATGAACAAATCGTTCCAGCTTCTGGATCTAGCCTAGACAATGTTGTGTTGGGCAAAAGACTGAAGAATACGGGACGAAAGAATACGTCGGCCATTTTGGTTCCACTCCTCGGTTCCTTCTCTGGTCCGCAGCTTATCTAAACAAGAACTTAAATTCAGCTAGGTTTCGAAACTTTAACAGGGACGAGATCAAACAAACAGAATATTACTTTACCTGTGAAGAGTTGAAAATGTCCACACAGATGCTTCACGTACTATCACCGCTGGAAATTAGCCGCTGGTCTCCATGTTATGTGTACGAATCGGGTCATTCCGTTAGTGGTAACTGCGAAATTGCTCACATTGCATCGAAAATAGTTTGCTATATCAACTTTACAAGACCTCAACACAAAATGAATTAATAGTCTCCAAATGTGAACTGGCTTGCATTAAAACAGCAAATTGTATGGAAGGTGACTATCAATGAAGAGAGTTCCTTTGCTATTCAGGTGGGTGGCACCGAAGGTAGGCCAGCGGAATATTTTTACACAAAAGGGTGCTGTAGGGCGATCGCGGAAGTTCAGATGCGCACGCGCAACAAGATATTGATTGGATAACTAGACTCGCAGTAAATGTCCAGCGTCAGCCACACGCTCATTGGTTGTTCTATTTTGGGGTACAAATTGTGCTTTTCAGATAAGAAGATTTTCGATTTATCACTAGCCTAGGCCTTTCACTTTCACTGTTGGTCGGTCGGTTGTGGTAGGCTAGGCCGAGATCGAAATAATAAAGACTAGATCCTAGACTATACAACAACCGTTATCAAGCCCGCGCTGTGGACAACAGATCGTTCAATACTACTGTACTGTTCACTATAGGAAATATTTCCCTCTGAACGTGTTTGCATGTCATGGTGGACTGTAAAAAAAAAAGTAGACAATA